>NW_025893111.1:135134-159271 GCF_002878395.1 Capsicum annuum
AAGATTTAATGAACATATATTCCAAAGAGAATTGTTATGAGATTTGGAATATATGTTCATTAAATCTTTCAAAAACAATGACTTTCTCAAACTCAGTCTTTCAAACAAATATATTCTCATCTCAGATAGAAAAATAAGACTTTTCATATTAGATAGGAGAATACACACACACATTGGGAGTCTCTTACAACCGACATAAGCTATGTGAGCTACATGGAGTCCAACGCCCAAACCATATTGAGGAGATCTGTCGTATCCTTACCATCAGAGTAGGACCTTAATCTTTTGTTCACTAGTGATCACTATATCAATTAGCCTTAGGCTCACATCCTACGGAGGCACATAGTTCTAGCGAAGTACAAATCATAGCTATACCTCCCACTCGGTGCTAAATACTACTCCTGTACTTAGCTCAGATCTTATCAAAAGAAAATCCAGTAATAAATATTTCAACAATTTACAAAGGGAGCCATCATGCTACCCCTTTTATAATAAATCAATAAAAGTGGATTTCTTTTCTCATCTCGGTTTCAAAAACAACCCTTTTTATGACCAAAAGGTCAAAGTTTCTTTATCATCTCAAATTATTTAAACTCAAGGTGTTTATAACACATGATTTTCTTAAAATAATAATCTCAAATAGGGTTCCAAAAACTCATACATCAATATCACCATAAAAGCTTCCAAAGTTCATACCTTATGACATAAGCACAAAAATAATCACTTAAAACTTAAAATTTCAGCTTTATAATCATACATCTTGGTAAATAAAATTATCTTTTGGATTCAAATCTCATTGTGCTTATAGCACATAATTTCTCAAAGTACAATCCCAATTAGGAATTAAGGTCTCATACATCAAAATCATATTAAATTTTCTGAAGATTCATGCTTTTCATCATAAATATATAAAACTTACTTTAAAATCTGGAAATTCAGCTTTATGTACAAAAATGTCATCATTCTCATTCAATTTAACTTCCAAAACATAGAGAGTATCATAATCTCATGTAAAACCATATTGGGTATAAATTCATGCTTCAAATTCATATCAAAACTTGTAAAATCATGTAATTCATAAAATAAAGATCAATTTGGGCACAAGAACGAAAGGGTATTCTCGTTGAAAAATCCCACATACCTTAAAATTGAAGCTTTGAATGAACTCTTGAGCTTGGGACTCCATTCGTGAAAATAATGAGTGTTTCTTGTAGCCCTCGGAATGGGGATTCCAAATCTCGAAGAATTATTGAAAACTCATGGTTGAATCTTGAGATATTTGAATTCTTAGGTTGAAACCGTACTGAATGTTCTTGGTGATTTTAGAGAAATTAAACTTATTTTGGTGTTATGGGAGTTTAATCCCATGTTAAAGACATATATAGGGGTGTTTTTGGCACTTGGAAGTGAGGTATGCGGCGCACAACCCATGACATACCTTAAAGTGTGCGTCGTACACCTTATGGCAGACATTTAAGTGTGTCTCGCACTCCCAATCGCACATATTTGATTGGGTGGTGCATTGCCCATCGCACACCCTTACTGCCTCTCACGAAAATAGGCATAATTCTTTGATTGGGTATCAAATTTTTACGAAATTGGTATCGTAGGAAAGCTAATTTAATTATCTATAATTTGATAGGTCTTGGGATGAAAAATTCCATGTATATTAATAGATATACACGTTTGAAGTTGACCCTTGTAGAATCGAATATCAAACTTTCGATGAATCAATTGGTCTTAGCTCAAATTTGTTCTAGGTCATTGCTATGAACATTTTTCACCTATAAACTACTCACAAGACTAGGATAATGATCATGAAACTTGTATTCATGTAAGAATAACTTGGATCAGAACTTAGACGCGCAGGAACGACGGTTAGAATTGTAGCACGAAAATACGGGCTATTACATTATCTCCCCCTTGGGAACATTCGTCCTTGAATATGGATAATTAACCTGAAACACAGAGGAATCCTAGTCTTCAAGCTATCATGTGTAGCTGAGAGAACTGAATCACTGGATCTAAAGAATAATGAGCTACTAAATTGGTCTGTAAGTGTATGAATCCTAAAGAAAAATAACTATATGGCTAAGATAGAAACGAGACTGTCAACTTATGACTAATCATTACTTTGCACTGGATCTGATCGCATAAGAAAGGATGAGAGAATATGACATGAAAAATCGGGGTATTACACAGCCTCTACTGATGGGGACTCCTACATCCTGCACTGGCTACGTAATTCTGGAGTTCAGGGATTGATCCTAGAGACTTGGCCTCTCTGACAGGGAGTCACCATCCATTCCCTCGCTCGGTGCTAGTTTCTACTCCCAACTAAAAGACTCTGAACTAAAATCTTAACTGAACTGAATCTTATACTAATCATGTTTCTCAAAAGATCTGACTGAGTTATGCTGAGATTACATAGTTCTATATCTGATGAAAAAGGTATCGAATCATGGTATCTGACTGATGAGACAGAGCTTGAATAGATTACTTGAATTGCTTCTGAGATTAGAATTGAATCACTTGAATACTATTATATCTGAGCTGATTACAGGGCTGAGGCTAGATTACTAGCGATATAGAGGTTACAGAGATGACTGAGATTATTGATCTTTCTTAAGTTATGCACTTGTATGAGGATACAGAGTTTTATAGTTCATTAAGTTCTGAGAGTAATGGTTTGACTGAAATTATTGAGAAACTGATACGGGCTTTTGACAAAATCTCTATTGTCGAGTATAAATACCTCCAGAACTCGATAGCGTAAAAGTAAAGCATAATCATTCATTCATCATCATGATCATTCATATACCATAACAATCATTAATGCATAATAATAATCATTTATTCATCATCATAATCATTTAAGATATCACCTCAAGAATTTAATGATCACAAACATCTTATTCATCATCACAGTCGCCAAAGGGTCACTTTAAGAATCTCAAAAACATAATCATATAATAACGTAGCGAAAACATGCTACTATATTTTACTCCATTCAATAAGGTTTTACCTCAACTATTTCATACCTATATTAATCTTGACATGTGTTTGGATATCACATGGCTTGAGGAAACTTTATACTATCATGGAATAATTCGTTCATTTGGGCATTTTATTAAACACTAGGCATGCATAAACTAACTCACAATTTGGGCTTTCATCTTCAACATGCTACAATGGCCCTTATGCTTCACCTAAGTTCTTTATCAAACCTAAGGGGAACATACTTCGCTTATTCAACCATTTCTACACCCATTTGACATGAACATATCACATAGAAAGCAATATAAGGAAGATTCATCACAAATATCACATGGATTCCACCTACTAGGGTTAAGGCTAATGAATCTTTTAAACAAATATGAATCAAAACTCAAAAACACATGTAACATCAATTTCAACTCATACAAATGATTAACAACTCATAAGTATAAAAATCTTTGAGTTTTGAAAAGGGTTCTTGAGCTTCTTGGATGAAAGGGACCCAAGAATCAACATTTACATACCTTAATCTTTGAAATTGGATGAATTCTAATGCTTGAGACTCTATCCATACTTGTAATAAATAATTTTCGAAGCCCACACTATGAGGAACTTGATTTTTGAAGAAATCTTGAAGAATGTTTGATGAATTTTTGGAAGATTAGGATTCTTAATGAAACCCTAGTTATATCATCTTAAGAGAATTGAGAGAGAATATGGAGAAATTAGGGTTTAGAAGTGGATAATAATATTTATAGAGGCTTCCAAAAGGTGGGAAATGAAAAAAATGCCCTTGCAAAAACATCCTTAAATTGCTGGAAAAAATTAGCTGATGACATCCGTGACAAGCCGTCAAGTTGGTGATAGGTCATCACGAATTGTCGTCACAAAAGGGTGAAATTTTGAGTTTCTGGTTAAGGTTGACGACATTGGTAATAGGCCGTCACGGGCATGACGGCTTATCATAAAATTTTGTCACCAAGGTCAGAAATCTTCCCTGGTCTGACGACATTGGTGATAGGCCGTCGCGGGTGTGACGGCTTGTCACAATTGTCGTCAGCAGTTTCCCAGCCAGACATGCTAGATTAAAATGGGCATAAATCTTTTCTACGATATCGGTTTTTGAAGAAATTGATATCGTTGGAAATATAATTCAATGATCTTTCATATAATATATAGTAGGTCTTCTAATTATCTATATACAAGGAGTTATGGTCGATTGAAGTTGACCCAAATTTTAACGGTAACTAAAACTTGAACGATAGGAAAGATTTCAACTCGTCCTTAAGTTAGGGGACCTCTATGATCTTAATTAATTCTCAAATAGATTACCACACGATTTAAAGTATTCCATTCTTGGGATTACATTTCTGAAACATTTAGACTTAAATTTTTTGCTTTACCAAATACGCTCTAAGGCTCAGACTTAAGAGGATTTTTTAGGGCATTACATTATCTCCACCTTGGGAACATTCGTCCTCCAATGTCGCTTGATAGACTGAAAATACGGATCAACAGAACCTACTCAAGAAATAAAAACATTTCAAGGAATGCTTACGCAACTAGAATAACTGACATATAGAGTTCTCATACTGGGCATGCATATCTGATGCATGGAATACTCGACTGAATCTACTCATAGTTGAATTCTCATAACACTCATGCATATCTAATGCATGGACTCATAATTGGGCTGATCTCAAGAATGCATGAAAGATCACACACCGACAAGATGAACTCATTTCTACTAAATGCGCATATCTAATGCATGAATGTCCAGCTAAGCTGACTTTCGAAAGCACGACTTGACAATGCAATAATTACTGATGCTAACTTCATAAAGAAAATTTGAACATGTATCAGGATGAATCTAATGGCATAGAACATCATAATACTATGGGGTATCTCCCCCTTAAGACTCTATGTCCTTCTATACACACTTTACTGAAATACTAGGGCGGTGTACGGGGCACCTATAGACTAGGTCATGATTGACCAATCAGATCTGAAACTCAGGCTAACGCATAAGCTCAAAATGGGATCAAAGGATCTATCAACGCATGTCATAAAGATAGAGGGCTCAAAACATACCCGGGTCTATTTTAGGGAATCCTTCCCAATCAAGGTGAGCCTGAAACACACAGGGTCTACCCTTCTGAGTCAGCACTCTACATTCTTGCATTCTATGACCTGTCTCACCACAACCAAAACATACATCAGTACCGTCTCTACACACACCTTGGTGGCACCTTCCAAACTCTCTACAACGCGGATGGGTACGAACACCACTTGTACTACTTTGGGCTTTGGAGCTTGGTGCTCCCTCAGATCTGACACCCCCAAACACAGGTGTGGGTACACTAGCTAAAGACGGAGTTAGAACTAAAAATCTCCAATAATACTGAGAACTATTACCACCTTGAGACCCTGACTGTGAGAAACCACGACTACCTGTCTTGGCTCTCTTACCGACTCTCTCTCCCCTTTATTTTATCTACCTCAATCTGTTGTGCATGCATCATCAGTCTAGCAAGGTCCATATCTCTATGAAGCATAGCATTCCTACACTCTTTCAACACTAACCCGGATACACCAGTTACAAACTTACTCATACTCGCTCTAGGGTCAGCTATCAAGTCAGGAGCATACTTAGCTAATTGGTTAAACTTAAGACAATACTCTTTCATGGTCATGGAACCTTGCCTTAGGTTCATGAACTCTTCTACCTTAGCCTCTTTCATCTTTAGCAGGAAAAACCTATCTAGAAAGGCACTCTAAAATTCTAGCCAAGTCACAGGAGCTGCATTCTCCCCTCTACTCCCTTCCCACATCATACCTAATCATGAGCAACATCCCTCAACCTATAAGATGCTAATTCAACACTCTCCTTCTCGTAAACATGCATAATTTGGGTGATCTTCTTCACTTCCTCTAGATAAAGTTGTGGGTCTGCACCTAACACTGACCCAAAGAATTCTGGTGGGTTCATTTTCATGAAACTTCTGATTCTGGCGATGGTTGAGTCCCCATCTTGCTGAGGTGGGGTTGCAGCCTAACGATTGCCCTAAACACTAGTCACAGCTTGGGTTAGCACCTAAAAATCTACCTAAAACTCTGCATATAACACACTCTCAATCGCAGGATCTACTGGCTATGGGGGCTGATCATCAACCCACGGACAAAATCTCTGTGCGGAGCATACTCTATAATTGGAAGAAACAAGTGGATTACACTGAGAACCAACTTGATCTCATGCTCACTCACACGAAATGATCACTGAAAAGAGATAAACTTCTCCTGATAACATCCTGTAGCCTCTTGTACGTAAATGTGGTGCGCTATACACTCAAGCACAAGACTCTACTAGATACGGCTTTTCAGACTCCCTAGGACACACTTGAACTGTAGACTCTGATATCAAGTTTGTAACGCCCCAAGATCACATCCCGAGACGTCACACAATGCTTATGACCCCAAAGGACCACAAGCTAACCCTTTTCTGATATCTGTACCTGTACACTGCATAATATCAGAAATAAATACGGAAACTAGCTATAAGTTCAATACATCTATGAATACTCATAATACAGAAAACTAACTCTGTCAACTGAAAATAAAAAAGTCAGAAACAATAGTAGGAAAATGAGATTCGTCCTCGAAAGAAGAGGACTCACTGCTACTGCTGCTGACTGGGATTGAACTGCTAAGGATACTCCGGATCCTATGCCTCTAAACCTATGGTGTCAAATAAAACACCATAGTGCAAATGTGTCAGTACAGCAATGTACCGAGTATGTAGATGAGGTAGGGTAGTGCAAGGGCTCATGCATGCACACTATCTAAACTGAATAATCATGAAGATGCCGCATGAGAAAACTTACATGAATGTGCAGACCATGAACACAATTATCTCAACTCTAGATACTGAAACACGAATACCACATTACTGCAGACTGAACTCACTACTGACACTAAGATACTAAATCACTGACTTATATGATACTGATAATTGAGGATCTGGATATACTTACATCAAGGACTGAAATTTGAGCTTACTGCTTTTGACTGACAGAATTAGAGAACAACTTTTGTAATAAATTATTCAGGACGCGATTATCAATGATAAGAAGTATGATTATTTCCGAATCTGACAACAAGAATAGTCAACAGAATCTAAGATGGAGATCAAGCCTATATGACGGGATATCTCTAGATATGATAATAAGCATTTGTATATGAGACCAAGCCTATCTGACGGAATGGTCGATGAATTGATGGAACTATCTGAGTTCCTCACTGAGATAGATGACTGTACCACATAGTCCTGATTTCTGAAATTAATACTGAAACTGTAACTGTGGAAAATAGTTACTTAATCGACATGCCCTAACCAACGACAGGTGGGGTCCAACCTGTAACCCCAGTTGGAAGGGTCTTAATATCGTGCCACAGGTAAAAACCTCTCTAATCAAGCCTCTCTGATGGGATGACCCTCGAAGAAAGTTGGCCTTAGGCAATATAATAGTCAAATGTCTCTGATAGTGACAACCTCTACTAACGGGGACTCCAGCATCCTGAGCTGGCTATGCAGTTATAGAGTTTCGGGATTGCTCCTAGCGACTCAGCCTCTCTGATGGGGAGTTGCCATCCCTTTCCTCGCTCGGTGCCAGTTTCTTCTCCCAACTGAAAGACTTTGAACTAAAATCTAAACTTAACACAACTGAACTGAATCTGATATTGATTATGTTTCTCAAAAGATTTGACTGAGTTACGCTGAGATTACTTAGTTCTATATCTGACAAAAAAGGTATCAAATCATGGTATATGACTAATGAGACAGAGCTCGAATAGATTACACAAATTTCTTCTGAGATTAGAATTGAATCACTTGTATACTATTAGATCTGAGCTGATTATAGGGCTGAGGTTAGATAACTAGGGATACTGAGATTACAGATATAACTGAGATTATTGAGCTTTCTTAAGTTCTGCACTTGTCTGAGGATATCAAATACTAAGCATGCATAAACTAGCTCACAATTTGGGGTTTCATCTTCAACATGCTACAATGGACCTTATCCTTTACCTAAGTTCTTTATCAAACCTAGGGGGAACATGCTTCTCTTATTCAACTATTTCTACACCCATTTGACATGAACATATCACATAGAAACTAACATAAGGAAGATTCATCAAAAATATCACATGGATTCCCCCTACTAGGGTTAAGGCTCATGAATCTTGTAAACAAACATGAGTCAAAACTCAACAACATGTGTAACATCAATTTCAACTCATAAAAATCATTAATAACTCATAAACAAAAAAATCTTTGAGTTTTGAAAAGGGTTCTTGATCTTCGTGGATAAAAGGGACCCAAGAATCAACATATAGATACCTTAATCTTTGAAATTGGATGAATTCTAATGCTTGAGACTCTATTCGCACTTGTAATAAATAATTCTCAAAGCCCATACTATGAGGAACATGATTTTTAAAGAAATCTTGAAGAATTATGGATGAATTTTTGGAAGATTAGGGTTCTTGATGAAACCTTAGTTATATCTTCTTAAGAGAATTGAGAGAGAAGATGGAAAAATTAAGGTTTAGAGGTAGATGATCATATTTATAGAGGCTTCCAAGAAGTGGAAAATGACCAAAATACTCTTGCAAAAACGTCCTTAAATTACTGGAAAAAAATAGCTGACAACATCCGTGACAAGCCGTCAAGTTGGTGATAGGCCGTAACGAATTGTGGTCATAAAAGGGTGAAATTTTGAGTTTCTGGTTAAGGTTGATGACATTGGTGATAGGCCGTCACGGGCATGACGGAATGTCACCAACTGTAGTCACCTGGGTCAAAAATCTGCCCAGGTCTGACGACATTGGTGATAGGCCTCACGGGCATGACGGCTAATCACAATTGTCGTCACTAGTTTCCCAGCCAGATATGCTGGAGTAAAATGGGCATAACTCTTTGCTCCGATATTTGTGTTTGACGAAATTAGTATCGTTGGAAAGATAATTCAAAGAGATTTCATTTGATATATAGTCGGTCCTCTAATTCGATATATACAAGGAGTTATGGTCGATTGAAGTTGACTAAAATTTTGACGATTACTAAAACTTGAACCAAAGAAAAGATTTCAACTCATCCTTGAGTTAGAGGACCTCTATGATCTTAATTCATGCTCAAATAGATTCCCACATGATTCAAAGTATTTCATACTTGGGAAGATATTTCTGAAACATTTTGACTCAAATTTTTTTCTTTACCAAATACGCTCGAAGGCTCAGACTGGTAGAGGATTTTGTGGGGCATTACATAAATAATCCCATCACATTTATCAACAAAAATAAATTAGTCAATTTTTATCACTTTACAAAAATAATTCACAATAATGACAAAAATCTAGCAACACAAGTTTAGACAAATATCAAACACAAGCAATTAATAAATTCACAACTTTGACAAGTCTTTACCTAAGACCTTATTCACAGATACCCATTGAAATTGTCTAGATAACAATTGGATTCAATCTAGTAGTCCACGATTAGAACGGTACGATAGAGAGAAAGAAAGGAAAATGATTTATACATGCCTCATAGCTATATGAAGCTTCGATGTGGGGCCTTATAGACCAATATATGAAACACTACTTGATATTGCTCTTATTAACAGATACCAATTGGAATTGCCAGATACCAATTGAATTCAAATAACAACATGTGGGAAAGGAGAATTTGAAGTTTCTTAGTGTCCTATAGCCTTTCGAATAAAAGTACAGACGTCTTCGTACCGTTCCGCAAGAATCTACTAGACATATTCTTATAGGACGAGATCTACGAACCTAGGGCTTTGATATCAACTTTGTCACGACCCTAATGGCCATGAGTGGCACCCATACTAACCATCCTGTGGGAGAACCATCTAAATCAAACCATTATCCAATCACTTAGTCAATATTAAAATGATAGTTTCATAAAACCATCTTAACAATAATAATCTAGAGTTAATCATCATTAGCGCAAAAACCAAACATTCTACCTACTGAAATTCCCAAGACCTGAAAGTCATCGTACAAGAACTGCTAACAAAGATCAAGTCAAAAGAGATATCCCAAATAAAGTAAATAAAGAATATTTCATTGCCCGAAAGATGAACAAGAACAAATAAGATGACCCATGGAAGCTTGCAGATGGAGTGCTCATCCTTGGATCAAGATCTGCTATCAAACTTTAGAGGTGAGATAATGTATGAGCCTCTAGAATAATTTCTGCACTCAACAAAAGAAGAGTACAAGGTAGTATCAGTACAAACCATTATGTACTGGTAGATATGATAGGCCAACTCAACTTAATAACATTTACATAACATAAATCAAATAACAAGTAGACAGGCATTATCACATAACAAATTCTCAATGAATAAACAATACAACAATAGTAGGTCAATAGTGCTCACAAGCAAGCCACATAACTATCAAGAGGATCAACCATAATGTAAGCATCCACTAAATCAACACAAGTATGTCATCCACCAAATCAACAAAAGTATGTACACACATGCTATGGGACTTATTTTTGCCCAAATAGTCATGACCTGCAGAGTACAATCTGTGTTCATATACTGTACCGGCATGGTACCTGATCCAACAAAAATATAAACGTACCGGCGTGGTACCCGATCCAACATAAATATAAACATGTATTTTCAATATCAATTTACACAACCTAACAACATACAACACAATGTACCAAGTTTACAAGTACACTTAAAGTCATAAGACAATTCCATCAAGTAAATTTTCAATAACCATTTATACATGCATTAATAATCCAAATATCAACAATTTCAAGCATGTACAAATACCAATCAACAAGTATTCAATTTAGGAGCATACACACAATTGAGCCGAGTATAAACTCCAATTAAACTGTAACCTACCTCAACCAATGAATAAGAATATAATTAATCTGCAAGCGCCTTGCCCTTCCTCAAAGTTTTGAAATGTTCAAAATCTATTTAAATATATAATCCCCATAAAAATATGAATCTAATGACATTCGTTTTATAAATTTTTTCTCTAAAACCCCCAAACTTGCAATCAAATTAATAAAAAAAAGTAATCATCCAATCTGCTTTATTGTTTATTGACCAATGACAAATAAAAACCACTCTTCATCGTTATCAACCCATGATTTGGCCAACCATTGCCTTATTTCTTTCTATTTATTAAAATACTACACAAATAATATTATAATCACTATAATTAAGCAATCTTTATTCAAGAATGCAACAGTGGTCATCTATGTCTATACAAATTCCAATATTGACCAAATATTGACCAATCATTGCGTTAACCTTATTCTACACGACTTCCAATGATTAGAATAACTATTACACAACAATTGATCAATTTTAAATTAATCCATAATTAACATATTTTAGCTCCACCGTATGACTATCTTGAAAATTCAATTGATGCCAAACATCATTAATAAGACGTAGCAGTACATAGGCACTAGGAATTGACGAACCTATCGATGCTCCTTCTGCAAACTGTGGTGAAAACTGCAACTTTCGTGCGCCTCCCTCTTTATCCCGGATAGCAGATGTTGTTATTATTATTATTATTATAATTAAAATTATAAATGTAATAAACCCTTTTCACTTAATCCAATTCTTATACATAGGTCTCAATAAATAAGAAAATTATAGTTTGACCCACTAAGTCAATAATTCACTTTGTAAGTTACCAAACTAAACTACATTCAATATGAAAAGTTCACATTTTCAGTACCTATACTTAATCACTTTCATGTCACTAATTCACTTTTCAAGATACCAAACTAAACTTAATTCAAAATGAAAAGTTCACATTTAAAGTATATACACTTAATCACTTTCAAGTCACTTATTCACGTGACAAGTTACCAAACCAAACTAAATTCAAAATGAAAGGTTCACATTTTAAGTACCTATACTTAATCATTTTCATGTCACTAATTTACTTTACAAGTTAACAAACAAAACTAAATTCAAAATGAAAAGTTAACATTTCAAGTACCGACAATTAATCACTTACAAGTCAATAATTCTCTTTACAATTTACCAAACTAAACTAAATTCAAATTAAAAATTTCTCTTTTCAAGTACCTACATTTTATCACTTTCATATCACTAAATCACTTTATAAGTTACCAAACTAAACTAAATTCAAAATGAAAAGTTCACATTTCAAGTACCTACAATTAATCACTTTCAAGTCACTAATTTATTTTATAAGTTACCAAACTAAACTAAATTCAAAAGAAAAATTTCACATTTCAAGTACCTACATTTATTTACTTTCATGTCACTAATTCACTCTATAAGTTACCAAACTATACTACATTCAAAATGAAAAGTTCATATTTCCAGTACCTACACTTAATCACTTTCAAATCACTAATTCACATTTCAAGTTTCCAAACTACACTTAATTCAAAATGAAAATTTCACATTTCAAGTACGTACACTTAATCACTTTGTAGTCACTTCTTCACTTTATAAGTTACCAAACTAACTAAATTCAAAATAAAAGATTCACAGTTTAAGTACATACAATTAATCACTTTCAAGTCACTAATTAACCTTACAAGTTATCAAAGTAAACTAAATTCAAAATTAAAGGTTCGCATTTCAAGTATCTAGACTTAATCACTTTCAATTCACTAATTCACTTTACAAGTTTTCAAAGTAAACTAAATTCAAAATAAAAATTTTGCATTTAAGTACCTACAATAAATTACTTTCAATTCATTAATTCACTTTACAAGTTACCAAACTAATTTAAATTCAAAATGAAAAGTTCACATTTCAAGTAACTACACTTCAGCACTTTCAAGTTACTAATTCACTTAACAAGCAACCAAACTAAACTAAATTCAAAGTGAAAAGTTTACATTTAAAGTACCTACACATTAAAATTTGAAGTCACTAATTCACTTAACAAGTTAGCTAACTAAACTAAATTCAAAATGAAAAGTTCACGTTGAAAGTACATACACTTCAAAATTTCAGGTCACTAATTCACTTTACAAGTTACCAAACTAAACTAAATACAAAATAAAAAGTTCACATTTCATATAACTACACTTAAGCATTTTCCTGTCACGATTTTACTTTACAAGTTACCAAACTAAACAAAATTCAAAATGAAAAGTACACATTTCAAGTACTTACAATTAATCATTTACAAGTTACTAATTCTCTTTACAAGTAACCAAACTAAACAAAAATTCAAAATAAAAATTTCACATTTCAAGTACCTACATTTTATCACTTTCAAGTCACTAATTCACTTTATAAGTTACCAAACTAAACTAAATTCAAAATGAAAAGTTCACATTTCAAGTACCTACAATTAATCACTTTCAAGTAAGTAATTTATTTGACAAGTTACCAAACTAAACTAAATTCAAAAGGAAAATTTCACATTTCAAGTACCTACATATATTCAATTTCATGTCACTAATTCACTTTATATGTTACCATACTAAACTACATTCAAAATAAAAAGTTCACATTTCATGTTCCTACACTTAATCACTTTCAAGTTACTAATTCACTCTACAAGTTAACAAACTAAACAAAATTCAAAATCAAAAGTTCACATTTCAAGTACCTACACTTACACACTTTTAAATCACTATTTCACTTTACAAGTTACCAAGCTATACGAAATTCAAAATGACAAGTTCCCATTTCAAGTACCTACACTTAATCACTTTCATGTTACTAATTCACTTTACAAGTTACCAAACTAAACTAAATTCAAAATGAAAAGTTCACATTTCAAGAACATAAACTTAATCACTTTCAAGTAACTTATTCACTTTACAAGTTAGCAAACTAAACTAAATTCAAAATGAAAGGTTCACATTTTAAGTACGTACACTTAATCACTTTCAAGTAAATAATTAACTTTATAAGTTTTCAAAGTAAACTATATTCAAAATGAACAGTTTCTATTTCAAGTACCGAAACTTAATCACTTTTAAGTCACTAATTCACTTTACAAGTTATGAAAGTAAACTAAATTCAAAATGAAAAGTTCTCATTTCTAGTACCTACACTTAATCGCTTTCAAGTCACTTATTCACTTTACCAGTTACCAAACTAAACTAACTTCCAAATGAAAAGTTCACATTTCAAGTACTTACAATTAATCACTTTCAAATCACTAATTCATTTTACAAGTTACCAGACTTAATTAAATTTAATATAAAAAGTTCATATTTCAAGTACCAACACTTCATCACTTTTAATTCACTAATTCACTTTACAAGTTACCAAACTAAACTAAATTGAAAATGAAAAGTTCATATTTCAAGAGCCTACACTTAATCACTTTCAAGTCACTAATTCACATTACAAGTTACTAAACTAAACTAAATTCAAAATTAACAGTTCAAATTTGAAGTACCTACACTTCATCACTCTCTAGTCACTAATTCACTTTACAAGTTACCAAACTAAACTAAATTTAAAATGAAAAGTTAACATTTAAAGTACCTACACTTAAAAATTTCAAGTCATAAATTAACTTTACAAGTTACCAAACTAAACTAAATTCAAAATGAAAAGTTCACATTTCAAATATCTACACTTAAACACTTTCAAGTCACTAATTTACTTTATAAGTTACCAAACTAAACTAATTTCAAAATGAAAAGTTCACTTTTCAAGTACCTAGACTTAATCACTTTCAAGTCACTAATTCACTTTACAAGTTATCAAAGTAAACTAAATTCAAAATGAAAGTTTTTCATTTCAAGTACCTACACTTAATCACTTTTAAGTCACTAATTCACTTTACTCAACAAAAGAAGAGTAAAAGGTAGTATCAATACAAACCACTACATACTGGTAGATATCATAGGCCAGCTCAACTTAATAATATGTACACAACATAAATCAAATAACATGTAGACAGGTGTCATCACATAACAAATTCGCAATGATCAACAATACAACAATAGCAGGTCAACAGTGCTCACAAATAAGCCACATAACTATCAAGAGGATCAACCATACTATAAACATCCACCAAATCAACACAAGTATGTGATCCACCAAACCAACACAACTATGTACACACATGCTATGGGACTTATTTTTGCCAAAATAGTCAAGACCTATAGGGAACAATCTGTGTTTATGTACTGTACCGGCGTGATAACTGATCCAACATAAATATAAATGTACCGGTGTGGTGCCCGATCCAACATAAATATAAATGTACCAGCATGGTACATGATCCAACATAAATATAAATGTACCGGCATGGTACCCGATCCAACATAAATATAAACGTACCGGTGTGGTACCCGATCGAACATAAATATAAACGTGTATTCTCAATATCAATTTACACAACCTCACAACATAAAACACAATGTACCAAGTTTACAAGTACACTTAAAGTCATAAGACAATTTCATCAAGTAAATTTTTAGTAACCATTTATACATGTATTAACAATCCAAACTTCAACAATTTTAAGCATGTACAAATACCAATCAACAACTATCCAATTTAAGAGCGTACACACAATTAAGCCGAGTATAACCTCCAATTAAACTGAAACATACCTCAACCAACGAATCTAAATATAATTAGTCCATAAGCGTCTTTTCCATCCTCAAAGTTTCAGAATATTCAAAATCTATTTTAATATTTAATCCCCATAAAAATATGAATCTAATGACGTTCGTTTATAAATTTTTTGCTCTAAATTCCCTAAACTTACAATCAAATTAATGAAAAAAGTAATCATCCAATCTGATTTATTGTTTCTTGACTAGTAACAAACATAAACCACTCTTCATCATTATCTGTAATACCCCAGGAAATTTTTCATTAAAATTTTGTGCGTAAACGTGTTGGGTTCTATCTTCTAGAATTAATTATAAATTTTTCATGAGAAATGTCTTAGATTATGAACTACCATTGCGTAGCGTATCAAATAAGCTTCCCAAAGATATGTGGATAATCCAAAACGGACACCCGATCGATGAGTTATGAATAATCCGATCGAACCATAAATAGTAGTGAATAGTAATACGTGCAGGAAAAAGTATTGAGGCTTGGCGTATTTTTTCTCCAACTTTAAATGATCATAACTCCTTGTACATAAGCATCTGAGGGATCTACTATATATCAACGGAAAGCTCTACGAGTCCTATTTCCAATGAAATTAGTTTTATCCAATTTGTCTATCGGAGCAAAAAGTTATGGTCGATCTACTTCAGCCCACCAAAAGTGAATTTTTAGGTCAAGTTCAAATGAATATAACTCCTTGTACATAATGATCTGGGTGAGATACTATATATCAACGGAAAGATATGAGAGTACTCTTTCTAATGAAATTGGTTTCATCTAATTTGAATATCAGAGTAAAACGTTATGGTTGATCAACTTTAGACTATCAAAACAGTCCACCAAAGGATAAATTTGAGATTTGTTTTGATTTTTAGGGCCGTTTTGTTCATTTACCCTCACCCAAAATCCATCCAAACCCTATATTAAACCCTATGAGAAGCATTGTATGTTATATTTCATCAAACTCCCTCAAAAATAAAACCCTAAGCTCCTATATCAAACTTTAAGAACCTCCAAAGTTCACCATTAATTCTGCAAATTTATTCAAGATTCCAACATGGGTTGCATGTTGGACTCCATGTAGCTCACATGGTTTATGTCGGTTATAGGATCTCCCAGTGTGTGTGCATTTCGTCCTGTCTATGGTTAGTGGTGAAGTGATTTGAAAGTGGAATTGTGAAAGGTGTTCTTTCAAAAGAAATGATATTTACATTATGATAATCGATATTCTTAATGAACTGAAAGTGATTGACAAATTATATGATAACTCACATGTGTTATTGTACTTATTTCATCCTCTCATGATTATGATAATTTTTGTCGGGCTATGTGAGTCTTTCATGCATCCTTCATATTTTTATAAATATTTATGATGATGATGTTTACAACTATATATACCCCCATATACTCGATTCCTTTCAATGGTACTGACCCACATCTTCAGATGTGGGCTGCATTTTCTCAAAATGTAGGTTCAGGTGCTCAGTTCCAGGTTCGACAGTTATTCTTTGGGCACGCTGTTCTACATCCTCTGTTGTGGTAATTCCTCATGTTTCGAGGATGTAATGTTGGATGTTGGTTTCACAAAATTATTTACATTTGATAATTGAGTATGATTCAGTTAGGGCATGTCTTAATGGCTCGCTGGTTTTATTAATTTTCTTATAGGCTTGTCAGACTTGTATAGATGTTAGGAGTTGACTAATAAGTCGTATTTTGTTATCTTTCTGAAATTCTTTTATTCTTTAATGATGATTACTCTATTGATATTTGAGGGTTATTTATGAAAACCTCGTTGATTTGTGTTGAACTGAAGGAAAATAGCTCAAAGGGTTAGCTTGGGGCTACTCGTAGCCTCAAGCACCGTGTGACGCTCCGGGACCCATTTTCCAGGGCATTACAAACTTAGTATCAGAGCCTAAGGTTTTAAGGTGTCCTAGGGAGTCTAACAAGATGCGTTAAGTAGAGTCTTGATCATCGGTGTGTAGCGCACCACATCTATGAGCAAGAGGCTACAAGATGTATTAGGAAAAAGTGTGATTTTTTTTTTCTGAATTCTATCATGCTTAAAGTGTCTCTTTCTTCTATTGATTCATGCTCTTCTCTTTCAAAAATATGCCTCCACATTGAGCAATAAGAAATAATGATGGTCAGCAACCTCAACCCGCTGACCCATTGAATAAAAATGTGTCTCAAGCTAAATTTCGGGCAGCCTTTTAGGCACTGGCCCAAGATGTTACTGTAAATGTTTAGGCCAACCCAGCCCTGGCTCCACAGCAGCAAGAAGGTGATTCAGCTGCTTCCAGGATTCGTGAATTAATGCGGATGAATTCACTGGAATTCTATGGGTCCAAGTCTGATGAGGATCCACGGTTGTTTTTAGAGGAGGTGCGAAAGATTACTCAGCTGATGCATGTATCTGAAGAACATAGTGTAGAGTTGGCTATGTATAGGTTGAAAGACCTTTCTTATGACTGGGTTATTGCTTGGAGAAAAGGTAGAGGTGCGGGAGTTGTCCCTACAACTTGGCAAGAGTTCTAGGACGCATTCCTGGATAAGTTTTTCCCTTTGGAGATAAGAGACGCAAAGGTGAAAGAGTTTATGAATCTACGACAGGGCTCTATGACTGTTAGGGAGTACTGTCTAAAGTTCAATTAGTTGGCCAAGTATGCTCCTGACTTAGTGGCTGATAATTGAGCTAGTATGAGTAAGTTTGTGAATGGAGAGTCTAGTTATGTGGTTAAGGAGTTTAGGTCTGCTATGCTGAATAGTGAGATGAATCTTTCTAGGCTGATGACTTATGCCCAATAGATTGAGGCAGACAAGATTAAGGAGAGAGATAGAAAGAGAAGGAATAAGGGAGCTAGGTCCGAGCAGCACGAACAGGGTCAGACTAAATCGCAGGGAGGGAGTTATCCTCAGTATCAGGATTGTTCGTCTATGCCAGCACTCTCATCTGCTAGTGCTCCCATGCTTAGAGGTAGGCAGGAGCAAGGTACCAGGTTATATGCCAAATCGTCCCTTGTGTCCTAAGTGTGGTAGGGCTCATTTGGGTGAGTGTTAGAGTGAGAAGAGGGGTTGTTTCCGGTGTGGTGACATAGGTTACAAAGTTAAAGATTGTCCACAGGATGGACAAGGGCATCGTGACTATCGCCCTCAGACCAAGAATCAGACTGTTAGTGCTCCAATTCCAGCAACTCGCCCAACCCCAACTCAGGGCGCCTCTTCTAGCAATGCTGGAGGGCAGCGCCAGAATAGATTCTATACTTTACTATCCTGCTAGGAATAGGAGGACTCTCCCAATGTTGTTACTGGTATGCTTCATATATTTTAGTTTGATGTGTATGCTTTGTTGGATCCTGGATCCAATTTCTCATATGTTACACCTTTGATTGCTGTGATTTTTAAAATAAGTCCTGAGATTATTCCTGAGCCTATCCTAGTTTCTACCCTAGTAGGTGATTCAATTATTGCCCAGAGAATGTATAAAAAGTATCCTGTTACCGTTCTTTATAGAGTCTTATTGGCTAATCTGATTGAGTTAAACATGGTAGATTTTGATGTGATTCTGGGAATGGACTGGCTTTATTCTTCTTATGCCTCTATTGATTGTTGGACTCGAGTGGTCAAGTTTCAGTTTTCGAGTGCATCCGTGTTTGAGTGGCTTGGGAATTTTATGTCACTCAAGAGACATTTTATCTCTTACCTCAAAGCTAGAAATTATTTCCAAGGGGTGTATTTACCATTTGGTTAGAGTCAAAGACACTAAGTCTGAGACTCCAACTCTCCAGTCTATTAACGTCGTCAATGAGTTTTCTGATATCTTTTTGGTTGATCTCCCAGGGATACCTCCTGATAGAGAGATAGAATTCGGGATTGATCTTCTTCCCGATACTCAGCCCATTTCTATTCTTTCTTACCGTATGCCCCTATAGAACTTAAGAAGTTGAAAGAGCAACTCAAAGATCTACTATATAAGGGTTTCATAAGGCCCAGTGTTTCTCCTTGGGGTGCTCCTGTGTTGTTTGTGAGAAAGAAAGATGGATCTTTGCATATGTGCATTAATTACCATTAACTGAATAAAGTCACCGTAAAAAATAAGTACCCCCTTCCAAGAATAGATGATTTGTTTGACCAATTGTAAGGTGCAAGTTATTTCTCAAAAATAGACCTTCGTTTTGGCTATCATCAACTCAAAGTTAGGGATTATGACATCCTAAAAACTACTTTTCGAACTCGTTATGTCCATTTTGAGTTTTTTGTTATGTCTTTCGGGTTAACTAATGCCCCAACAGCTTTTATGGACCTCATGAATCGTGTCCAGATCATATCTGGATATGTTTGTCGTAGTGTTCATCGATGATATACTGGTGTACTCCCATAGTGATAATGAACATTTTTATCATCTCCGAACTATCTTGCAAACCCTTAGAGATCAGAAGTTTGCCAAGTTCAGTAAGTGTGAGTTTTGGCTATGGTCAGTTGGTTTTCTGGGTCATATCATTTCTTCCAAGGTTATTAGAGTTGATCCCCAAAAGACCGAAGCTATTAAAAATTAGCCTAGACCTATTTTTCTGACTGATATCTAAAGTTTCTTGGGTTTAGCTGGCTATTACCGCCGTTTTGTTGAGGTTTACTCCTCTATAGAGTCTCCTATGTCTAGTTGACTCAAAAGAAAGTGAAGTTCTTGTGGTCCAAATATTGTGAGAAGAGTTTTCAGGAGTTGAAGACTCGACACACTTCAGCCCCTATTTTGACTTTACTTGATGGTGTTGATGGTTTTGTGGTGTACTGTGATGCTTCAAAAGTTGGGTTGGGTTGCGTATTAATGCAGAAGGGTAAGGTGATGCTTATGCTTCTAGACAGTTGAAACTCATGAGAAAAATTACCTCACTCATGACCTTGAGTTGGCTGTTATTGTGTTTGCTTTGAAAATCTGGAGATACTATTTGTATGGTGTCCATGTTGATGTTTTCACTGATCATAACAATCTGCAGTATGTGTTTACCCAGAGAGAATTGAATCTTAGGCAGAGACGATGGTAAGAATTGTTAAAGGACTATGATATGAGTGTGTTGTACCATCCGGGCAAGGCCAATGTTATGGCAATTACCCTACGTAGAGTGTCCATAGGTAGTGTTTCGCATGTGGTAAAAGGTAAGAAAGTGTTGGCTCATGATGTATATCGTTTGGCTAGATTAGGGTTAGGTTGTTTGACTCTGCTGAAGGTAGTATAGGGGTTCAGAGTAGTTCCGGATCCTCCTTGGTTTCAGAAGTGAAGGACTAGCAATACTTAGATGCTAGTTTCGTCAGACTGAAGGAGTCAGTCAAGGACCAAAAAGTAGAGGTTTTCTCCCAAGGGGAGATGGTGTGTTGAGATTGCAGGGTAGATTATGTGTCCCGAATGTTGATGATCTGAGATAAAGGATTATGGCTGAAGCGCATGGGGTACAATATTCTATTCATCCTGGTGCCACCAAGATGTAACGAGACTTGCGGTAAATCTATTGGTGGAGTGGCATGATGAAAGATATAGCAGCGTTTGTAGCTAAGTGTGCAACATGCCAACAGGTTAAGGTTAAATAGCAAGGACCTGGTGGTATGATACAAGAGTTTAGTATTCCCACCTTGAAGTGGGAGGAGATAAATATGGACTTCATGATTGGTTTACCTCCTTCCCGACGCCATCATGATTCCATTTGGGTTGTGACTGATAGGTTGACTAAGTCTGCTCATTTTTTGCCTGTTCATACTTTATATACTGCTGAGGATTATGCTAGATTATATATCCGAGAGCTAGTCAAACTGCATGGAGTTCCCTTGTCTATCATTTCAGATAGGGGTACTCAGTTCACTTTGTAATTTTGGAAAGCTTTTCAGAAGGGTCTTCGTACTCAAGTGCTTTTGAGTTCTGCTTTTCATCCGCAGACCGATGGTCAGGCTGAGCGGACCATCCATACCATAGAGGATATATTGAGAGCTTGTGCACTTGACTTTATAGGAAGTTGGGATGATCACTTATCGTTGATAGGGTTTGCTTACAATAATAGTTTCCACTCTAGTATTGGCATGGCTTCGTTTGAAGCCTTATATGGGAGGAAGTGTAAATCACCCATAGGTTGGTTCGAGGTGGGTGAAGCGGCTGTGAGTGGTCTTGATTCGGTATTTGAGGCTATGGAAATAGTTAAGTTGATTACGGAAAGGTTTCAAACTGCGCAGAGTCGTCAAAAGTCATATACGAATGTTACAAGGAGAGACCTTAAGTTTGAAGTTGGTGATCTAGTGTATCTAAAAATTTCACCCTTGAGGGGGGTGAGAGATTTGGAAAGAAGGGGAAGCTTAGTCCCCGTTATGTTGGTCCTTACAAAATTCATAGCCATGTTGGTAAGGTAGCTTATGAAGTCTAGTTGCCTTCTGAGTTGTCCTCTGTTCATCTAATATTCCATGTCTCCATGCTTAGAAAGCATATTAGCGATGCTGTGGTAGTGGATTCCTCTGTGAGTGCTTACATTCAAGAAAATCTTTCTTTTGATGAGATTTCTGTTGAGATTCTTGATTTCAGTTTTCAAAGACTAAGGAACAAAGAAGTTCCCTTCTTCAAGGTGTTATGGTGAAACCAATCTGTTGAGGGTTCAACACGGGAAGTTGAGGCGGATATGCAATTGAAGTACCCGCACCTATTTTCCGTGAACTATGATCAAGAAGAAGGTACCGTTCTTTCATAAATCATGCACTTTTTATAAAAGTTTCAGCAGTTCAGCTGTCATTTATTATGTGTTCAGCTCTAGTTTCTTGAATTTATGCATTCTATGTTGCATTCAGAGTTATAAACGATGCGGTGATGAGTCTAACAAATAGTTTCAGATGTATGCTCTATTCCCTATCTAATCTTGGTATGTCTAGCATTATTCGAGGACGAATGTTTCCAAGGGGGGATGACGTAATACCCCTGGAAATTTTTTGTTGAAATTTTGTGCGTAAACGTGTTGGGTTCTATCTTCTAGAATGAATTATAAATTTTCCATGTGAAATGTCTTAGATTATGACCCACCATTGCGTAGAGTATCAAATAATCTTTCCAACGATATGTGGATAATCCAAAACGGACACCCGAGCAATGAGTTATGAACATTTCGATCGAACCGTGAATAGTAGTGAATAGTAAAACATGCAGGAAAAAGTAATGAGTCCTGGTGTATTTTTTCTCCAACTTTAAATGATCATACCTCCTTGTACATAATGATCTGGGTGATCTACTATATATCAATGGAAAGCTCTGCGAGTCCTCTTTCCATGAAATTGGTTTTATCCAATTTGTCTATCAGAGCAAAGGGTTATGGTCGATCTACTTCAGCCTATCAAAAGTGAATTTTTGGGTCAACTTCAAATGATCATAACTCCTCGTACACAATGATCTAGATGAGATACTATATACAAACGGAAAGATATGACAGTCCTTTTTCTAATAAAATTTGTTTTATCCAATTTGAATATCAGAGAAACGTTATGGTTGATCTACTTCAGACTATCAAAACAGTCCACCAAAGGATTGATTCGAGATTTTTTTTTATTCTTAGGGGCGTTTTGGTCACCCCTCTCACCCAAAATCTGTCCAAACCCTATATTAAATCCTACTAGAAGCATTATATGTTATATTTTATCAAACTCCCTTAAAAATAAAACCCTAAGCTCCTACATCCAACTTCAACAACCTCCAAAGTTCACCATTAATTCTGCAAATTTATTCAAGATTCCAAGTTATTAGTTCAAGAACTTCAAGAACCATCATTCAAAGGCACGATTAACATCTCAAAAACGAGCATCGATCTAAAGTTCATCATTCAAGGTATGTGAGATTTTTCAACAAGAACTCTCTTTCGTTCTTATGCCCAAAAGTAATTTTCTTTGCAAAGGCATGATTTTTATTTGATTTTTATGAATTTGAAGTATGAACCCATATCTTATGATGATTATCAATTTACATCTGTGGTGATATAAAGCATGAATCTTGAATGATATTTATCATGATTTTGATATTTGGGTCGTGAATCCCCATTGGAAATTATGTTTTTTTTTTAAGAAAGTGTGTGTTATAAGCATGTTGATGTTGGTTATTTGAGATATTTTGAATGATTTGACCTTTTCAGCTTAATGGAGTTATTTTGAACTCGAGTGTGAAAGAAATCCACAACGTGGATGATTTTGATAGATAGGAAGCATGATAGCTCTCGATGTATATTTATATATTACTGAAATTGTTTTGTTGTGGATTGTCTTTGAAATGATCTGAGCAAAGTCTGGGAGAAATCTTTAGCACCGAGTGGGAGGTATATAGCGACCTTACTTCCTTAGAACTACGTGCCCCCGTAGGAGTGAGCCTGAGGCTGATTTATATAGTGATCACTAGTTTGAGTGGATTTGATATCGATAGTCCTACTCCAACAGAAAGGATAGGACGGCTCTCCCCAATGTGGATTATACGTTGGACTCC
>NW_025893111.1:159371-160333 GCF_002878395.1 Capsicum annuum
TGTGCCCCCGTAGGAGTGAGCCTGAGGCTGATTTATATAGTGATCACTAGTTTGAGTGGATTTGATATCGATAGTCCTACTCCAACAGAAAGGATAGGACGGCTCTCCCCAATGTGGATTATACGTTGGACTCCATGTAGCTCACATGGTTTATTTCGGTTATAGGATCTCCCAGTGTGTGTGTGTTTCCTTGTGTCTATAGTGAATAGTGAAGTGATTTGAAAGTGGAATTGTGAAAGTTATTCTTTCGAAAGATTTAAATGATATTTACATTATGAGAATTGATATTCTTGATGAACTGAAAGTGATTGACAAATTATATGATGACTCAAATGTGTTATTGTACTTATTTCACCCTTTCATGATTATGATGATTTTGTTCGGGCTATGTGAGTGTTTCATACATCCTGCATATTTCTTATAAATATTTATGATGATGATGTTTATACAACTGCATACACCCCCATATACTCGATTCAGTTCCATGGTACTGACCTACATCTTCGGATGTGGGCTGCATTTTATCGGAATGTTGGTTCAGGTGCTCAGTTCCAGGTTTGACAGTGATTCTTCGGGCACACTATTCTACATCCTCTATTGTGGTGAGTCCTCATGTTCTGAGGACGTGATGTCTGATGTTGGTTTCACAAAATTGTTTACATTTGATAACTGAGTATGAGTCAGTTGGGGCATGTCTCAATGGATCGCTGGTTTTATTGATTTTCTTAGAGACTTGTTACACTAGTATAGATGTTGGGAGTTGACTAGTAAGTCGTATTTTGTTATCTTTCTGAAATTCTTTTATTCTTGGATGATGATTACTCTGTTGATATTTGAGGGTTATTTATGGAAACCCCGTTGATATGTGTTAAACTGAATGAAAATGGCTCAAAGGGTTATCTTGGGGATACTCGTATCCTCAAGCACCGTGTGACGCTCCGGGACCCATTTTCCGGGGCGTT
>NW_025893111.1:163333-218111 GCF_002878395.1 Capsicum annuum
TGATTACTCTGTTGATATTTGAGGGTTATTTATGGAAACCCCGTTGATATGTGTTAAACTGAATGAAAATGGCTCAAAGGGTTATCTTGGGGATACTCGTATCCTCAAGCACCGTGTGACGCTCCGGGACCCATTTTCCGGGGCGTTGCATTATCAACCCATGATTTGGCCAACCATTGCCTTATTTCTTTTTTTTTTAATTAAAATTCTTCACAAATAATATTATAATCACTATAATTAAGTAATCTTTATTCAAGAATGCAATAGTGGTCATCTATATCTAAACAAATTCCAACATCGACCAAATATTGACCAATCATTGCATTAACCTTACTCTACACGACTTCTAATAATTAGAACAACTATTACAGAACAATTGATCAATTTTAAGTTAATTCATAATTAACATAGTTTACTTCCACCTTATGACTATCTTGAAATTTCAATTGATGCCAAACATCATTAATAAGACGTAGCAGTACATAGGCACTAGGAATTGACTCACCTATCAATGCTCCTTCTGCAAACTACTGTGAAAACTGCAACTTTCATGCGCCTCCCTCTTTACCCCAGATATTAGATATTGTTATTATTATAATTATAATTATAATTATAAATATAATAAACCCTTTTCACTTAATCCAATCCTTATACATAGGTCTCAATAAATGAGAAAATTATAGTTTGACCCCCTAAGTCACTAATTAACTTAATTATCTAAAATACCCAATAGGTCCTCGAACATTATTCAGAATCTCGAGAAAATAAGTCCAATAGTTACATTGACTAAAAAGTATATTCCAAATTATTAAAAATACTACGATACTAACCCGAGGTGGTCTCACTCAAAAATTGACCATGATTGGGTTTAACTTTATTAAAAATTAATAATTCAACTAATGACTCAATAACTTCCGAACACCTCCAGAATTGGTACTACTCATCTCGTGAGTCATAATCCACATATACAAACTACGTAGAGCACTAAAATAGAGTAGATGAGAAAATTTCACAAACAACCGGGGGGGTCATCACATTAGACACCAATTAAACAACTGTTCGTCCCCAAACGGGCAAACTCAAGGCAAGAAGGGAAAATAAGATATTATCTAAATTAGTAAAAAAAGATGTGGATACTTGCTACGCATGTCTGCTTTGGTCTCCCAAGTGTCCTCCTCTATAGGACGATTATTCGACTAGACCTTTACAGACACAATCTCCTTAGTTCTCAACTTACAACCAAATACCTAGCCGAGCCTATTCGTACCCCTACCACCCCATACTCGAAAGGTTCAATCAACATACAACAACACAAGGCATATTTTTCACCCATATATATGCAGTCGTACTATACCGAATGATAAATATAGATGCATACTGGTGATAGGTGATGCACATGTAGGAATGAATGCAAAGTACACAATTAATATGTCAACTCATTATAATTGTCCTCATAGGACCATCATCATCGTAATCAACCTCTTTGCCTTACTCATCAGGACCATCATCATCGTAATCAACCTTTGGCCTTGCCGGATATCAACACATCATAAATAGACTTGTCCGACCTTGCCTAGTATGAACATATCATAAATATATCATGCGGCCTTATCGGGTATCAACATCATCACAACAGTATCCTCTAGTCTTGCCGAATATCAATATCATCACAATAGTCATTATTGAATAACATACAATAAAATACTAAAAAAATATATAGTAATATCACCATAGAATATCTATCTAGTAAATATTTCCAAACTTCTCGTTATTAGTTAACCAACACTTCTTATAATAAAATAACTAGTTCGCTAGTCATCACATAACCTCTAGTTATTAGCCTAAACATTATCCTTCACATAGTTCTTATTCATGGGATAGCAATTAACCACTATTTATTTAAATAGCCAATACCTAACATCTATTCAAGGTTCATCACTAGACCAAAACCGCCATTTATCTAATTCATTATTTTCAACTAATCATCCTATATTCGTTAATCATTACTAGGCAACACATTACTACTTGTCACCTAACCATCTTTTATTAACTAATATCATTCATTATCTAACTACCATTTACCAACTAATCCTTGCTTGACTATTCATTAGTTAACAATTTACAAACTATTCAAAGTTATTAACTAGTCACCTCTTATTACCAACATCTCTTATTATCTAGCCTCATTAACACTCAACTCCTTGTTTATTCACTAATCGATATCACAAACTTAGTCATCAATACCAACTAATCTTCACCTATGCGAGACCCGATCTCACCATTATTCATGCATTAACCATCGCTAGCTACCATGTTTTAACTAACAAGATTAATTAACTAATACATTAGAATCCTAGCCATCAAGCACTATGGTCCCCTAATAGACAACTAGTTACCACCTAGCTTAACGGTTAATTAGGTAGAATAATCGTAAGATCATATTTTAGCTACAATCACATAAATTACCAATATAATACAGATGAATGTACCAAATCTATACGTGCCATCACCAGTATCCAATCAATAAAGTCGTAAGCAGCATACCACCTATTCGTTCGTACCCTACCGGAGAGATGCTTATACAAACATATATGTATTCATAAACTATAATTGTATCCTTTACACTGATAAATACTCTTTAAATATTCAATCATTATCATAACACAGTCCTTGGCCCATTAATTTATCCAGAATAGTCATAACATCATAATCACAGCCTTAGGTCCATATACATATCTGAAACTTATATCGATAATCATATTTATAAATTGTAGCATTTCTTTAATCGTCTCACATATAGGAGGTATCTCACATATTGGAGGCATAATATGGATAGAAATATAATCATCTATAAAATATATTATATCGATATGGCATACATCATGACTACTAGGAATGTCACTACTCTAGGCCAATTTGCATATCTAAGAGGAAATAGCATTTCTATGGGTCAATCAACAAGTCTAAGACGACATACCATTTCTATGGGTAAATCATCAAGTTTAAGAGGAAATAGCATCTCTATAGGCCACATAACATATCTAGGAGGAATATCATATCAAAATACCCAATATCACTTCCACAGAAAGTATCATAACTATAACTCAAAAACTATAATCCCGGAACATCAATACGAGTTACCAAGTTACCGAAGCAACCTTATTCTAAGGTTTACTAGCCTCATCTATGTCTAACATCCGCAACTAAGTTCACAAGACTTAACACAAGTTTAGGCCTAAGTGGGCTAGAAGATCTTACTTCTAATCCTCAATTTCCCATAAATAGGCACACTATGCCCCAAACTAGGCTAAGGTATCTAGTTCATCTTCTAAATGTCAAGTAGGTCATATTCAATCCTAAGATAGCAACTTCACTAGAAACAAGGGTACTCAAGTCAACTCTACCTAACTTACAGTTTCAAGACTACTATACCAGCCCAATAAGGCTAAATATACAAATCATGTTTCAAATGCTAAAACCACATCCCAAACATTGGTTTACATTATAACAACTCTACAACTAATCTAAACATAAGAGGAAAAATAATAGGTTTCAAAAGGGGTATAAACATGTCATTTTATGGGTCTCATAAAATTAGAGCCTACAACACATTATCCTCCTCAACATAGTTAATATCCATCTAATAATCATACCTTCACCACTCAACAAGAAATATCCACCAAGTATCACTCCAGGAAAGATCACTCATGCCATTTAATAATTCATTTATTCATTAATTCAGGATCATACTTAATTATTTTTTGAATGTAACTAAGCCATTTGATTTTGCCCACTATCATGGAAATTACCATCCTCTAAATATGTCATACGTCAGTCAACTTTGTGGGACATGCAAATGAATAATTTAGCTACAAGGTCAAGTCAATAATAATTCATCTTCTTAAAATTATTCCTAATACATAAATCCACAACTAAAACTTATGTTCTGACAATCACTAACTCAATGTTTTTGAATGACAAACACTTCATGGTCAAGCCAAACCTCTCTTATATCACTAACATCAATTTAAGATATACAGAGTCATTCTTATTTCTACCTAACAATATTTTATTACGGGCTTTACTTAACTCTTAATCACCTTAAGAGTGGTCCCCACACCACTAGTACATAAGCAAGGCCAAACAAAATAAATCAATTTTAGGTCAGTGACAGTCTAATCACCAATATCACATTCTAGACAAGTCATTGGTCACATTCTGGAGGTATTGAAAACCACTACTAGTTTTTGTCACTTTTCTTTAAAACTCATTATTTTGCCAAGTATTAAGAATTCGTTCACATAAGGAACTCAATGATAATGTCACTTAGCTAGTCCTCACAAGGAATCCATTAGAGTTTCAATAATAGAACTACACAAAAATTCTAAATATAGTCTCAATGGACGGACCACACAAGGATCCCAAAATAATATCAAACAATCAAAGTACACAAGGGTCTATCCACAACTTTATTAACAAGAACCTCTCATTACGGAAAATACATTTCACCTCAATCTTTTATTCATGCAAATTTTTCACTATCTTTTCTCGACATCATATTCTTATATCATCCTCTTAATTTCGATACCATCAATCTCATCAATATAATATTACCAAAAATAAGTAAGTACCATAGAATTTACAGTTTCATAATAATAAGAAATCAAATTATAACACCCCGAGATCCCATCCCGAGACGTCACATGGTGCTTATGACCCCGAAGGACCATAAGTTAATCCTTTACTGATATCTATACCTGCACACTGCATAATATTAGAAATAAATACAGAAACTAGCCAAAAGGTTCAACACATCTCTGAATGCTCATAATATAGAAAACCTAATACTAATACATCTGTCTAAAAGATTCTAAACTGTCTGAACTGTGGAGTCGATGGGACAGGTCGTCAACTAACTCCGTTAGTTGAAAATAAACAAAGTCTGAAATAATAATAGTAAACTGAGATTCATCCTCAAAAGAAGAGGACTCACTGCTACTACTACTGACTGGGACTGAACTGCTGAGGATACTCTGGATCCTATGCCTCTGAACCTATGATGTAAAATAAAACACCATAGTGAAAATGCGTCAGTACAGGAACGTACCAAGTATGTAGATGAGGTAGGGTAATGCAAGGTCTTATGCATGCATAATATCTAAACTTAATAATCATGAAAATGCCACATGAGAACACATACATGAATGCATAAACCATGAACACAATTATCGCAACTCTAGATACTGAAACTCGGATACCACTTTACTGCAGACTGAACTCACTACTGACACTGAGATACTGAATCACTGACTCATATGATACTGATAACTGAGAATCTGGATATAATTACATCAAGGAATGAACTCTGAGCTTATTGCTTTCGACTGACAGAATTAGAGATCAACTTTTCTAACAAATTATTTCAAAAGTGATTATCAATGATAAGAAGTATGATCATGCCTTAATCAGACAACAAGAATACTCAACAGAATCTAAGATAGAGATCAAGCCTATCTGATGGGATATCTCTAGATATGATAATAAGTATCTGTATATCATACCAAGCCTCTCTGACAGGATGGTCCCTGAATCAGTGGAACTATTAAAGTTTCTCACTGAGATAGACGATTGTACTATAGAATCCTAATTTTTGAAGATTGATACTGAAACTGTAACTATAGGAAGTAGTTACTTAACTGACATGCCCAAACCTACCATAGGTGGGGTCTGACCTATAACCCCAGCTGAAAGGGTGTCCATACCGTGCCATCGGTAAAGACCTCTTTGGTTAAGCCTCTCTGATGAGATAACCCTTGCAGGAAGTCGGCCTGAGGTAATTTTTTTTTTTTTTTTTTTTTTTTTTTTTTTTTTCTACTAATGGGGACTCCTGCATCCTGTGCTGGCTATGCAGTTCTAGAGTTCAGGGATTGCACCTGGCGACTCAGCCTCTCTGACGGGGAGCCGCCATCCCTTTCCTCACTCGATCCTAGTTTCTACTCCCAACTGAAAGACTCTTAACTGAAATCTTAACTGACACAACTGAACTGAATCTAATACTGATCATGTTTCTCAAAAGATCTGACTGAGTTATGCTGAGATTACTTAGTTTTGTATCTAATGAATAAGGTATCGAATCGTGGTATCTGACTGATGATACAGAGGTAGAATAGATTACTTAAATCACTTCTGAGATTAGAATTGAATCACTTGAATACTGCTAGATCTGAGCTGATTACATGGTTGAGGCTAGATTACTTGTGATACAGAGATTACAGAGATAACTGGGATTATTGAGCTCTCTTTACTTTTATACTTCTCTGAGGATACATAGTTCTATAGTTCACAAAGTTTTTAGAATCATGGCTCGACTAAAATTATCGAGAAACTGAATGGGCTCTTGACAACATCTCTATTATCGGGTATAAATTCCTCCAGGACTCGATAGCATAAAAGTAAAGCATAATCATTCATTCATCATCACGATCGTTCATATATCATCACAATCATTCATGTATCATAATAATCATTCATTCATCATTATAATCATTCAAGACATCACCTCAAGTATTTAACGGTCACAAACATCTTATTCATCATCATAGTCACCAAGGGGTCACTTTAAGAATATTAGAAACATAATCATCTAATAACATAGGGAAAATATGCTACTAGATTGTACTGTATTCAACAAGGTTTTACCTCAACTATTTCATACCTATATCAATCTTGACATATGTTTGGATATCACATGGCTTGAGGAAACTTCATATTATTATGGAATAATTCATTCACTTGGGCATTTTATCAAATACTAGGCATGCATAAACAAATTTACAATTTGGGGTTTCATCTTCAACATGCTACAATGGCCCTTATGCTTCACCTAAGTTCTTTATCAAACCTAGGGAGAATATGATTCGCTTATTCAACCATTTCTACACCCATTTGACATGAACACATCACACAGAAACAACATAAGGAAGATTCCTCACAAATATCACATGGATTCCTCGTACTAGGGTTAAGGCTCATGAATCTTGTAACCAAACATGAATCAAAATTCAACAACATATGTAACATCAATTTGAACTCATAAAAATCATTAATAACTTATAAACATAAAAATCTTTGTGTTTTGAAAAGGGTTCTTGAGTTTCTTGGATGACAGGGACCCAAGAATCAACATTTACATACCTTAATCTTTGAAATTGGATGAATTCTAATGTTTGAAACTCTATCCGCACTTTTAATAAATAATTCTCGAAGATCACACTATGAGGAACTTTATTCTTGAAGATATCTTGAAGAATTATGGATGAATTTTTGGAAGATTTGTGTTCTTGATGAAACCCTAGTTATACCTTCTTAAGAGAATTGAGAGAGAAGATGGAGAAATTAGGGTTTAGAGGTGGATGCTCATATTTATGGAGTCTTTCAAAAAGTGGGAAATGACCAAAATACCCTTGCAAAAATGTCCTTAAATTTCTGGAAAAAAATTGATGACGACATCCCTGACAAGCCGTCAAGTTGGTGATAGGTCATCACGAATTGTCGTCACAAAAGGGTGAAATTTCGAGTTTCTGGTTAAGGTTGATGACATTAGTGATAGGCCATCATGGGCATGACGGCTTGTCACAAAATATCATCACTAGGGTCAAAAATATTCCCAGGTCTGATGACATTGGTAATAGGCCGTCACGGGCATGACGGCTTGTCACAATTGTCGTCACTAGTTTCCCCGCCAGACATGCTGGTGTAAAATGGGCATAACTCTTTCCTCCAATTTTAGTTTTTAATGAAATTGATATTGTTGAAAATATAATTCAAAGAGATTTCATTTAATATATAGTAGATCTTATAATTCTCTATATACAAGGAGTTATGGTTGATTGAAGTTGACCTAAATTTTAACGGTCCCTAAAACTTGAACGATAGGAAAGATTTCAACTCGTCCTTGAGTTAGGGGACCTCTATGATCTTAATTCATGATCAAATAGATTCCCACACGATTCAAAGTATTTCATACTTAGGAAGATATTTCTAAAATATTTAGACTCAGATTTTTTGCTTTACCAAATATGCTCCAAGGCTCAGACTGGAAGAGGATTTTGTGGGGCATTACATTTTATCCCCCTTGGTAACATTTGTCCTCCAATGTCGCTTGATAGACTGAAAATACAGATCAACAAAACATACTCAAGAAATAAAAGCATTTCAAGGCATGCTTACGCAACTGGAATAACTGACATATAGAGTTCTCACACAGGGCATGGATATCTGATGCATGGAATACTTGACTGAATCTACTCATAGCTGAATTCTCATAACACTCATGCATATCTGATGCGTGGACTCATAACTGGGATGATCTCAAGAATGCATGATTGATCACGCAATGACAACCTGAACTCATTTCTACTAAATGCGCATATCTAATGCATGAATGTCCGGCTAAGCTAACTTTTGGAAGCACGAATTGACAATGCAATAATGACTAATGCTAACTTCATAAAGAAAATCTGAACATACATCGGGATGAATCTAAAGGCATGCAATATCTTAATACTATGGAGTATCTCTCTCTTAGGACTCTATGTCCTTCTAAACATACTTCGCTGAAATACTGGGGCGGTGTGTGGGGCACCTACTGACTGGGTCATGATTGACCGATCAATATATGAAACTCATGCATGACTCATGCTAACACATAAGCTAAAAATAGGATCAAAGGATCTATCAAGGCATGTCATAAAGATAAAGGGCTCATAACATACCCGGGTCTATTTTAGGGAATCCTTCCTAATCAAGGTGAGCCTAAAATGCACGGAGTCTACCCATCTGAGTCAGCACTCTACATTCTCGCATTCTATGGCCTGACTCACCACAACCAAAACACACATCACTACCAGCTCTACACACACCTTAGTGGCACCTGCCACACTCTCCACAACGTGGATAGGTACAAATACCACTAGTACTACTCTGGGCTTTGGAGCTTGGTGCTCCCTCAGATATGACACCCCTAAACACAGGTGCGGATACACTAGCTGAAGACGGAGCAAGAACTAAAAATCCTCGACCATACTGAGAACTACCACCACCTGAGACCCTGACTGCGAGAAACCATGACTACCTATCTTGGCTCTCTTACTCACTCTCTCTCTCTCATTCATCTTATCTACCTCAATCTATTACGCATGCATCATCAGTCTAGCAAGGTCCATATCTCTATGAAGCATAGTAGTCCTGCACTCTTTCAACACTAACCTAGATACGCCAGTCACAAACTTACTCATACTCGCTCTAGGGTCAGCTATCAAGTCAGGAGCATACTTAGCTAATTGGTGAAACTTAAGACAATACTCTTTCATGGTCATGGAACCTTGCCTTAGGTTCATGAACTCTTCTACCTTAGCCTCTCTTATGTCTAGCGGGAAAAACCTATCTAGAAAGGTACTCTAAAACTCTAGCCAAGTCACAGGAGCTGCATTCTCCCCTCTACTCCTTTCCTACATCACTACCCAATCATGAGCAACATCCCTCAATATATAAGATTCTAACTCAACACTCTCCTTCTCAGAAACATGCATAATCTAGGTGATCTTCTTCACTTCCCCTAGATAAAGTTATGGGTCCTCACCTAATACTAACCTAAAGAATTCTGGTGGGTTTATTTTCATGAAACTTCTGATTCTGGCTATGGCTGAGTACCCATCTTATTGAGATGGGGTTGCATCCTGACAATTTCCCTAAACACTAGTCACAACTTGGGATAGCACCCAAAAAGCTACCCGAAACTCCATATATAATACACTCTCATTCGCAGGATCTACTGGCTGTGGCGGCTGATCATCAACCCTACGGACAAAATCTCTACGAGGAGGCATACTTTGTAATTAGAAGAAACAAGTGGATTAGACTGAGAACCAACTTGAGCTCATGCTCACTCACATGAAATGATCACTGAAAAAAAAAGAGAAATTCTCCTGAGAACATCCTGTAGCCTCTTGTACATAAATGTGGCACGCTAAAAACCCATTCACAAGACTCTACTAGATGTGGCTTTTCAGACTCCCTAGGAAACTCTTGAACCTTTGGCTCTGATACCAAGTTTGTAATGCCCCAAGATCACATCCCGATATGTCACACAGTGCATTGACCTCGAAGGACCACAACCTAACCCTTTCCTGATATTTGTACCTACACATTGCATAATATCAAAAATAAATGTGGAAACTAGCCATAAGGTTCAGCACATCTATGAATACTAATACATCTGTCTGAAAAACCTCTAAACTGTCTAAATTGTGGAGTTGATGGGACAAGTCCCCAACTAACTCCATCAACTGAAAATAAACAAAGTCTTAAACAATAATAGGAAACTGAGATTCGTCCTCGAAAGAAGAGGACTCACTGCTACTGCTGCTAACAGGGACTAAACTGCTAAGGATACTCTGGATCCTGTGCCTGTGAACCTATGGTGTCAAATAAAACACCATAGCGCAAATGCGTTAGTACAGGAATCTACCGAGTATGTAGATAAGGTACGATAATGCAAGGGCTCATGAATGCACAATATCTAAACTGAATAATCATGAAGATGCCATATGAGAACACATACATGGATGCACAAATCATAAACACAATTATCGCAACTCTAGATAATGAAAGTTGGATACCACTTTACTACAGACTGAACTCACTACTGACACTGAGATACTAAATCACTGACTTATATGATACTGATAACTGAGGATTAGGATGTACTTACATCAAGGACTGAACTCTGAGAATACTGCTTTCGACTAACAGAATTAGAGATCAACTTTTCTAATAAATTATTTCAGAAGCAATTATCAATGATAAGAAGTATGATCATGTCTGAATCTGACAATAAAAATACTCAACGGAATCTAAGATGGAGATCAAGCCTATCTGATGGGATATCTCTGGATATGATAATAAATATCTGTATATGAGACCAAGCCTATCTGACGGGATGGTCTATGAATCAATGGAAAATAATAGTTAAACCTCTCTGACAGTGACAGCCTCGATTGATGGGGACTCCTGCATCCTGCACTGGCTATACAGTTCTGGAGTTTAGGGATTGCTCCTAGCGACTCGGCCTCTCTGACGGGGAGCCGCCATCTCTTTCCTCACTCGGTGCTAGTTTCTACTCCCAACTGAAAGACGTTGAACTAAAATTTGAATTGAACTCAACTAAACTGAATCTGATACTAATTATATTTCTCAAAAGATCTGACTGAGTTACGCTGAGATTACTTAGTTCCGTATCTGACAGAAAAGGTATAGAATCATGGTATCTGACTGATGATATATATCTTGAATAGCTTACAGGAATCGCTTCTAAGATTAGAATTGAATCACTTGAATACTATTAGATCGGAGTTGATTACAGGGTTGAGGCTAGATTACTAGCGATACAGAGATTATAGAGATGACTGAGATTATTGAGCTTTCTTAAGTTCTGCACTTGTCTAAGGATACAGAGTTCTATAATTCACTGAGTTCTGAGAATCATGGATCGAATAAAATTATCAACAAACTAACATGGTCTCTAAACAATAGCTCTATTGTCAGGTATAAATACCCCTAGGACTCGATAACATAAAAGTAAAGCATAATCATTCATTCATCATTACGATCGTTCATATATCATCACAATCATTCATGCATCATCATAATCATTAATTATCATCATAATCATTCAAGACATCACCTTAAGCATTTAACGATAACAAACATCTTATTCATCGTCACAGTCGCCAAGGGGTCACTTTACTCATCTCGAAAACAGAATCATATAATAACGTAGTGGAAACATGATACTAGATTATACTACATTCAACAAGGTTTTACCTCAACTATGTCATACCTATATCAATCTTGATATGTGTTTAGATATCACATGGCTTGAGAAAAATTCATACTATCATGAAATAATTCATTCACTTAGGCATTTTGTCAAACACTAGGCATGTATAAACTAACTCACAATTTGGGCTTTGATCTTCAACTTGCTACAATGGCCCTTATGCTTCACCTAAGTTTTTTATCAAACCTAGGGAGAATATGATTCGCTTATTCAACTATTTCTACACCCATTTGACATGAACACATCACACAGAAACAACATAAGGAAGATTCCTCACAAATATCACATGGATTCCTCCTACTAGGGTTAAGGCTCATGAATCTTGTAACCAAACATGAATCAAAATTCAACAACACATGTAACATCAATTTGAACTCATAAAAATCATTAATAACTTATAAACGTAAAAATCTTTGAGTTTTGAAAAGGGTTCTTGAATTTCTTGGATGAAAGGGACCCAAGAATCAACATATACATACCTTAATCTTTGAAATTGGATGAATTCTAATGTTTGAAACTCGATCCACACTTTTAAGAAATAATTCTCGAAGACCACACTATGAGAAACTTTATTCTTGAAGATATCTTGAAGAATTATGGATGATTTTTTGGAAGATTAGTGTTCTTGATAAAACCCTAGTTATATCTTCTTAAGAGAATTGAGAGAGAAGATGGGGAAATTAGGGTTTAGAGGTGGATGGTCATATTTATAGAGTCTTTCAAAAGGTGGGAAATGACCAAAATACCCTTGCAAAAATGTCCTTAAATTTCTGGAAAAAAATTAATGACGACATCCATAACAAGCTGTCAAGTTGGTGATAGGTCGTCACGAATTGTCGTCACAAAAGGGTGAAATTTTGAGTTTCTGGTTAAGATTGACGATATTGGTGATAGGCCGTCATGTGTGTGACGACTTGTCACAAAATGTCATCACAAGGGTCAGAAATCTTCCCAGGTCTGACGAAATTGGTGATAGGCCGTAATGGGCATGACGGCTTGTCACAATTGTTGTCACCAGTTTCCCAGCCAGACATGCTGGAGTAAAATGGGCATAACTCTTTGCTTCGATATCTATTTTTGACAAAATTGGTATCATTACAAAGATAATTCAATGTAATTTCATTTGATATATAGTAAGTCCTCTAATTCATTACATACAAGGAGTTATGGTCGATTGAAGTTTACCCAAATTTCGACAGTCAATAAAACTTGAATGATAGGAAAGATTTCAACTTGTGCTTGAGTTAGAGGACCTTCATGATCTTAATTCATGCTCAAATAGATTCCCACATGATTCAAAGTATTTCATGCTTGGGAAGATATTTCTGAAATAGTTAAACTCAGATTTTTCGCTTTACCAAATACGCTCTAAGGCTCAGACTGGAAGAGGATTTTGCGGGGCATTAGACAAATAATCTCATCACATTTATCAACAAAAATAACTTAGTCAATTTTTATCACATAACAAAAACATTTCACAATAATGACAAAAATCTAGCAACATAAGTTTAGCCAAATATCAAACACAAGCAATCAATAAGTTCACAACTTTCACAAGTCTTTACCTATTAACAATAACTTTTAGACCTCATTCACAGTTACCAATTGAAATTGTCTAGATAACAATTGGATTCAATCTAGTAGTCCAAGATTAGGATGGTATGATGGAGAGAAAGAAAGGAAAATGACTTATACATGCCTCATAGCTTTATGAAGCTTGGATGTGGGGCCCTACACACTAATCTAAGGAACTCTACATGACATTGCTCTTACTAACAGATACAAATTGAAATCGCCAGATACCATTTGAATTCAAGTAACAACATGTGGGAAACAAGAATTTGAAGTTTCCTAGTGTCCTATAGCCTCTCGAAGAAAAGTATAGACGACTTCGTACCGTTCCGCAAGACTCTACTAGACATATTCTTGTAGGACGAGATCAACGAACCTAGGGCTTTGATACCAACTTTTTCACGACCCAAATGGCCATGAGTGTCACCCACATTAAACTTCCTATGGGAGAACCATCTAAATCAAACCATTATCCAATCACTTAGTCAATATTAAAATGATAGTTTTATAAAACCATCTTAACAATAATAATCTAGAGTTAATCATCAGTGGCGCGAAAGCCAAACAATCTACTAACTGAAATTCCCAAGACCTAAGACTCATTGTACAAGAACTGCTCAGAAAGATCATATCTAAAGATATATCCCAAATAAAGTAAATAAAGAATATTTCATTGCCCAAAACATGAATAAGAACAAATAAGATGACCCATGGAAGCTTGCAGATGGAGTACTCATCCTTGGATCAAGATCTGCTATCAAACTTTAGAGGTGAGATAATGTATGAGCCTCTAGAACAATTTCTACACTCAACAAAAGAAGAGTACAAGGTAGTATTAGTACAAACCACTATGTACTGGTAGATATCATAGCCGACTCAACTTAATAACATGTACACAACATAAATCAAATAACAAGTAGAAAGGCATCATCACATAATAAATTTTCAATGAATCAACAATACAGCAATAGCAGGTTAACAGTGCTCACAAACAAGCCACATAACTATCAAGAGGATCAACCATACTGTAAACATCCACCAAATCAACACAAGTAGGACATCTACAAAATCAACACAGGTATGTACACACATGCTATGGGACTTATTTTTGCCCAAATAGTCATGACCTGCAGAGAACAATCTGTGTTCATGTACCGTACCGACGTGGTACCCGATCCAACATAAATATAAATGTACCGGTGTGGTACCTGATCCAACATAAATATAAATGTACCGGCGTGGTAGCCGATCTAACATAAATATAAATGTACCGTCATGGCACCTGATCCAACATAAATATAAACATACCGGCGTGGTACCCGATCCAACATAAATATAAACATGTATTCTCAATATCAATTTACACAACCTCACAACATACAACACAATGTACCAAGTTTACAAGTACACTTAGAGTCATAAGAAAATTCAATCAAGTAAATTTTCAATAACCATTTATACATACATTAACAATCCAAACATCAACAATTTCAAGCATGTACAAATACCAATCAACAAGTATCCAATTTAGGAGCATACACACAATTAAGCCAAGTATAAACTCCAATTAAACTGTAACCTACCTCAACCAATGAATCCAAATATAATTAGTCTGCAAGCGCCTTGCCCTTCCTCAAAGTTTCTAAACCAAAATTTGTTTTAATATTTAATCTCTGTAAAAATATGAATCTAATGACATCTGTTTTATAAATTTTTTCTCTAAAACCCCAAAACTTACAATCAAATTAATAAAAAAAAAGTAACCATCTGATCTGCTTTACTGTTTCTTGACTAGTAACAAACAAAAACCACTCTTCATCGTTATCAACCTATGATTTGGCCAACCATTGCCTTATTTCTTTCTATTTAATAAAATACTTTGCAAATAATATTATAATCACTATAATTAACCAATCTTTATCCAAGAATGCAACAGTGGTCATCTATGTCTATACAAATTCCAACATTGACCAAATATTGACCAATCATTGCATTAACCTTACTTTACACGACTTCAAATGATTAGAACAACTATTACAGAACAATTGATCAATTTTAAGTTAATCCACAATTAACATATTTTACTTCCACCGTATGACTATCTTGAAAATTCAATTGATGCCAAACATCATTAATAAGACGTAGCAGTATATAGGCACAAGGAATTGACCCACCTATCGATGCTCCTTTTGCAAACTACGGTGAAAACTGCAACTTTCGTGTGCCTCCCTCTTTACCCCTGATATTAGATGTTGTTGTTGTTGTTATTATTATTATTATTATTATTATTATTATTATTATTATAAATATAATAAACCCTTTTCACTTAATTCAATTTTTATAAATAGGTCGCAATAAATAAGAAAATTATAGTTTGACCCACTAAGTTACTAATTAACCTAATTATCTAAAATACCCAATAGGTCCTCGAACATTATTCAGAATCTCAAGAAAATAAGTCAAATAGTTACATTGACTAAAAGGTATATTCCAAACCAATTAAAAATACTACGATACTAACCCAAGGTCGTGTTGCTCAAAAATTGACCATGATTGGGTTTAACTTTATTAAAAGTTAATAATTCAACTAATGACTCAATAACTTTCGAACACCTCTCGAATTAGTACTACTCATCCTGTGAGTCATAATCCACGTATACAAACTACGTCGAGCGCTAAAATAGAGTATATAACAAAATTTCACAAATGACCGGGAGGGTCGTCACACTAAACTAATATCAAAATGAAAAGTTCACATATAAAGTACCTACACTTAAAAATTTCAAGTCAATAATTCACTTTACAAGTTATCAAACTAAACTACATTCAAAATAAAAAGTTCACATTTCAAATACCTACACTTAATCATTTTCATGTCACTAATTTACTTTACAAGCTACCAAACTAAACTAAATTCAAAACGAAAAGTTCACATTTCAAGTACCTACAATTAATCACTTACAAGTCACTAATTCTCTTTACAAGTTACCAAACTAAACTAAATTCAAAATAAAAATTTCACATTTCAAGTACCTACATTTTATCACTTTCATGTCACTAATTCACTTTATAAGTTACCAAACTAAACTAAATTCACAATGAAAAGTTCACATTTCAAGTACCTACAATAAATCACTTTCAAGTCACTAATTTATTTGACAAGTTACCAAACTAAACTAAATTCAAAAGGAAAATTTCACATTTCAAGTACCTACATTTATTTACTTTCAAGTCACTAATTCACCTTATAAGTTACGAAACAAAACTACATTCAAAATGAAAAGTTCACATTTCCAGTACCTACACTTAATCAATTTCAACTCACTAATTAACTTTTCAAGTTACCAAACTAAACTAAATTCAAAATGAAAAGTTCACATTTCAAGTACCTACACTTAATCACTTTCAAGTCACTTAGTCAGTTTACAAGTTACCCAACTAAACTAAATTCAAAATGAAAGGTTCACATTTTAAGTACCTACACTTAATCACATTCAAGTCAGTAATTGACTTTACAAGTTATCAAAGTAAACTAAATTCAAAATGAAAGGTTCGCATTTCAAGTATCTACACTTCATCACTTTCATGTCACTAATTCACTTTACAAATTATCAAAGTAAACTATATTCAAAAACAATAGTTCGCATTTAAGTATCTACAATACATCACTTTCAAGTCACTAATTCACTTTACAAGTTACCAAGCTACATTAAATTCAAAATGAAAAGTTCACATTTTAAGTACCCAGACTTAATCATTATAAGGTCACTAATTCCCTTTACAAGTTACTAAACTAAACTAAATTCAACATTAAAAGTTTGAATTTAAAGTACTTACACTTCATCACTTTCAAGTCACTAATTCACTTTACAAGTTACCAAACCAAACTAAATTCAAAAAGAAAAGTTCATATTTAAAGTACCTACATTTAAAAATTTCAAGTCACTACTTCACTTTACAAGTTACCAAACAAAACTAAATTCTAAATGAAAAGTTCACATTTCAAATACATACACAATAAATTTTATTTCACTAATTTACTTTACAATTACCGAACTAAATTAAATTCAAAATGAAAAGTTCACATTTCAAGTACCAGCATATAATCACTTTCATATCACTAATTCACTTCACAAGTTACGAAACTAAACAACATTCAAAATGAAAAGTTTACATTTCCAGTATCAACACATAATAACTTTCAAGTCACTAATTCACTTTACAAGTTACTAAACTAAACTTAATTCAAAATGAAAAGTTCAAATTTCAAGTACCTACACTCCATCACATTCAAGTCACTAATTCACTTTACAAGTAACAAAACTAAACTAAATTCAAAGTGAAAAGTTCGCATTTCAAATACCTACACTTAAACACTTTCAATTCACAAATTAATTTAACAAGTTACCAAACTAAACTAGATTAAAAATTAAAGGTTCACATTTCAAGTACCTATACTTAATCACTTTCAAATTGCTAATTCACTTTACAAGTTATCAAAGTAAACAATTTTAAAATTAAAAAGTTCGCATTTCAAGTACCTACACTTAAACACTTTCAAGTCACTTATTCAATTTACAATCTACCAAACTAAACTTAATTCCATATGAAAAGTTCACATTTCATGTACCTACATTTAATCACTTTCAAGTCACTAATTCACTTTACTAGTTACCAAACTAAACTAAATAAAAAATGAAAATTTCACATTTCAAGTACCTACATTTAATCACTTTCATGTTGCTAATTTACTTTATAAGCTGTTGAACTAAAGTACACTCAAAATGAAAGGTTCACATTTCAAGTACCTACACTTAATCACTTTCAAGTTACAAATCACTTTACAAGTTAACAAACTAAACTAAATTCAAAATAAAAAGTTCACATTTCAGGTATCTACACTTACACACTTCCGAATCACTAATTCACTTTACAAGTTACCAAGCTAAATGAAATTCAAAATGAAAAGTTTACATTTCAAGTACCTACAAATAAACACTTTCATGTCACAAATTCACTTTACAAGTTACAAAAAAAAACTAAATTCAAAATAAAAAGTTCACATTTCAAGTACCTATACTTAAACACTTTCAAGTCACTAATTCACTTTACAAGTTACCAAACTAAACTAAATTCAAAATGAAAAGTTCACATTTCAAGTACCTACATTTAATCACATTCATTTCACTAATTCAATTTACAAGCTAGCTAACTACACTAAATTCATAATAAAAATTTTGCATTTCAAGTACCTACCATTAATCACTTTCAAATCACTAATTCACTTTACAAGTTACCAAAGTAAACTTAATTCAAATTAAAAAGTTCAAATTTCAAGTACCTAAACTTAATAACTTTCAAGTTACTTATTCACTTTACAAGTTACCATACTAAACTAAATTCAAAATGAAAGGTTTACATTTTAAGTACCTACACTTAATCACTTCCAAGTCACTAATTTACTTTACAAGTTATCAAAGTAAACTAAATTTAAAATAAAAATTTCGCATTTCAAGTACCTACACTTAAACACTTTCAAGTCACTCATTCAATTTACAAGTTACCAAACTAAACTTAATTCCATATGAAAAGTTCACATTTCATGTACCTACATTTAATCACTTTCAAGTCACTAATTCACTTTACTAGTTACGAAACTAAACTAAATCCAAAATGAAAATTTCACATTTCAAGTACCTACATTTAATCACTTTCATGTCGTTAATTTACTCTATAAGGCGTGAAACTAAACTACACTCAAAATGAAAAGTTCACATTTCAAGTAACTACACTTAATTACTTTCAAGTTTCTAATCACTTTACAAGTTAATAAACTAAACTAAATTCAAAACGAAAAGGTCACATTTAGAGTATCTACACTTACACACTTTCGAATCGTTAATTCATTTAACAAGTTACCAAGCTAAATGAAATTCAAAATGAGAAGTTTACATTTCAGGTACCTACACATAAACACTTTCATGTCACAAATTCACTGTACAAGTTACCTAACAAAACTAAATTCAAAATAAAAAGTTCACATTTCAAGTACCTATACTTAAACACTTTCAAGTGACTAATTCACTTTACAAGTTACCAAACTAAACTAAATTCAAAATGAAAAGTTCACATTTCAAGTACCTATATTTAATCACTTCCATTTCACTAATTCACTTTACAAGCTACCTAACTACACTAAATTCATAATAAATATTTTGCTTTCAAGTACCTACCATTAATCACTTTCAAATCAATAATTCACTTTACAAGTTACCAAAGTAAACTTAATTCAAATAGAAAAGTTCACATTTCAAGTACCTACACTTAATAACTTTCAAGTTACATAGTCACTTTAAAAGTTACCATACTAAACTAAATTCAAAATGAAAGGTTTACATTTTAAGTACCTACACTTAATCACTTCCAAGTCACTAATTCACTTTACAAGCTATCAAAGTAAACTAAATTCAAAATGAAACGTTCGCATTTAAAGTATCTATACTTAATCGCTTTCAAGTCACTAATTTACTTTACAAGTTATCAAAGTAAACTAAATTTAAAATAAAAATTTTTCATTTCAAGTACCTACACTTAAACACTTTCAAGTCACTTATTCAATTAACAAGTTACCAAACTAAACTAAATTCAAAATGAAAAGTTCACATTTCAAGTACCTACATTTAATCACTTTCATTTCACTAATTCAATTTACAAGCTAGCTAACTACACTAAATTCATAATAAAAATTTTGCATTTCAAGTACCTACCATTAATCACTTTCAAATCACTAATTCACTTTACAAGTTACCAAAGTAAACTTAATTCAAATTAAAAAGTTCAAATTTCAAGTACCTAAACTTAATAACTTTCAAGTTACTTATTCACTTTACAAGTTACCATACTAAACTAAATTCAAAATGAAAGGTTTACATTTTAAGTACCTACACTTAATCACTTCCAAGTCACTAATTTACTTTACAAGTTATCAAAGTAAACTAAATTTAAAATAAAAATTTCACATTTCAAGTACCTACACTTAAACACTTTCAAGTCACTCATTCAATTTACAAGTTACCAAACTAAACTTAATTCCATATGAAAAGTTCACATTTCATGTACCTACATTTAATCACTTTCAAGTCACTAATTCACTTTACTAGTTACGAAACTAAACTAAATCCAAAATGAAAATTTCACATTTCAAGTACCTACATTTAATCACTTTCATGTCGTTAATTTACTCTATAAGGCGTGAAACTAAACTACACTCAAAATGAAAAGTTCACATTTCAAGTAACTACACTTAATTACTTTCAAGTTTCTAATCACTTTACAAGTTAATAAACTAAACTAAATTCAAAACGAAAAGGTCACATTTCAAGTATCTACACATACACACTTTCGAATCGTTAATTCATTTAACAAGTTACCAAGCTAAATGAAATTCAAAATGAGAAGTTTATATTTCAGGTACCTACACATAAACACTTTCATGTCACAAATTCACTGTACAACTTACCTAACAAAACTAAATTCAAAATAAAAAGTTCACATTTCAAGTACCTATACTTAAACACTTTCAAGTGACTAATTCACTTTACAAGTTACCAAACTAAACTAAATTCAAAATGAAAAGTTCACATTTCAAGTACCTATATTTAATCACTTTCATTTCACTAATTCACTTTACAAGCTACCTAACTACACTAAATTCATAATAAATATTTTGCTTTCAAGTACCTACCATTAATCACTTTCAAATCAATAATTCACTTTACAAGTTACCAAAGTAAACTTAATTCAAATAGAAAAGTTCACATTTCAAGTACCTACACTTAATAACTTTCAAGTTACATAGTCACTTTAAAAGTTACCATACTAAACTAAATTCAAAATGAAAGGTTTACATTTTAAGTACCTACACTTAATCACTTCCAAGTCACTAATTCACTTTACAAGCTATCAAAGTAAACTAAATTCAAAATGAAACGTTCGCATTTAAAGTATCTATACTTAATCGCTTTCAAGTCACTAATTTACTTTACAAGTTATCAAAGTAAACTAAATTTAAAATAAAAATTTTTCATTTCAAGTACCTACATTTAAACACTTTCAAGTCACTTATTCAATTAACAAGTTACCAAACTAAACTTAATTCCATATGAAAATTTCACATTTCATGTACCTACATTTAATCACTTTCAAGTCACTAATTCACTTTACTAGTTACCATACTAAACTAAATCCAAAATGAAAATTTCACATTTCAAGTACCTACATTTAATCACTTTCATGTCGCTAATTTACTTTATAAGCTGTCAAATTAAACTACACTCAAAATGAAAAGTTCACATTTGAAGTACCTACACTTAATCACTTTCAAGTTACTAATCACTTTACAAGTTAACAAACTAAACTAAATTCAAAATGAAAAGTTCACATTTCAAGTATCTACACTTACACACTTTCGAATCACTAATTCACTTTCCAAGTTACCAAGCTAAATGAAATTCAAAATGAGAAGTTTACATTTCAAGTACCTACACATAAACACTTTCATGTCACAAATTCAATTTACAAGTTACCAAACAAAACTAAATTCAAAATAAAAAGTTCACATTTCAAGAACCTATACTTAAACACTTTCAAGTCACTAATTCACTTTACAAGTTACCAAACTAAACTAAATTCAAAATGAAAAGTTCACATTTGAAGTACCTACATTTAATCACTTTCACTTCACTAATTCACTTTACAAGCTATCTAACTACACTAAATTTATAATAAAAATTTTGCATTTCAAGTACCTACCATTAATCACTTTCAAATCACTAATTCACTGTACAAGTTACCAAAGTAAACATAATTCAAATTAAAAAGTTCACATTTCAAGTACCTACACTTAATAACTTTCAATTTACTTATTCACTTTACAAGTTACCATGCTAAACTAAATTCAAAATGAAAGGTTTACATTGGAAGTACCTACACTTAATCACTTCCAAGTCACTAATTCACTTTACAAGTTATCAAAGTAAACTAAATTTAAAATGAAAGGTTTCCATATAAAGTATCTATACTTAATCGCTTTCAAGTCACTAATTTACTGTACAAGTTATCAACGTAAACTAAATTTAAAATAAAAATTTCGCATTTTAAGTACCTACACTTAAACACTTTCAAGTCACTTATTCAATTTACAAGTTGTTGTAATACCCCGAAAAAATCCAAACCAATATTAGCACCTTGCTTCAAGCTTTTGCATCGTAAATTATGGTTATTTTATAGTTTTATGATCAAGTTAGATGTATGTTTAGTCTTCAAATAACTCCCATCTATCATACGAATAAAAACATTCCTTACCAATTGAATTCTTCTGAAGAATATTGCTATAGTCAACTTCATATCTCATTATACTAAGAATTATTAAGCTAATGACCCACCTAAAGATAGATATTGAATTATCATTCCAAAAATATCAATTTTACCTAAATCTATTATCAGAGCAAAGAGTTATGCCCATTTTAATCCAAAATGTCAGGATGGAAAACTGAGTGACGACATTTTGTGATAATTTATTATCACGAATGTCATTAGGCCTGGACAGAAACCCAAAAATTCCAGCTCCCAGGTGACGACCTGGGTGGATGGGATATCATGGATTTGACTGCTTATCAGCCTTAGTATTCAGCTGATAAATTCAGCAATTAGAAAGTGGTTTTGTAAGGGTATTTTGGTCTTTTCCTTTGTTTCCCATGACTTAAAACCCTCAAGAGACAAAAATTTATCCTATTTTTCTTTAGTTAAATATCTCAAAAGTTCTCTCATACACTCTCAACCACAAGATTAGAGTTTTCTCGCAAGATCATCTCCTCAAGAATAAGAAGATTCGCTCGAAAGGGGGTTAAACCCTAGTCAAGAAAACTCAAGAGCAAGCCTAAGGATTTCTTTAAGAACCTTCAAGAAACACTAGATCTCTTTTAAGATCAAGCTTTAAGGTATGCGTAGTGTTCATCCATGGATCCCTTTTATCGATGGAGCTCATAAATTATGTTTTAAATTATAAATTATGATTTTCTTGTTGTGTTATGCCTATATTCTTGTTGATGATTATTGTTTGAGTTCAAGGTTGTATCTTGATATGTTTTCATGAAGCATATAAGAAGGATAGTGGTAACCCATGAATTTTGGATGGATTAAGGTTATTATGTTGATAAATATACGTATGCCCAAAATTGTGCATGTAAGGTGCTTGATGAAATTCCTAAGAAACTAGATATCATGCAATATAGCTAAACTATGACTAAGTAAAGGATTCATGATATAAACTTGTGTTGCAATGATTTTCATGTTGATATTTTTACATGTAAATGTTGTTGGATTGTTCATGAATTTGTCTTATGAGATTATGGAATACTTAATTGGAAAAATACAACTTATATAAAAGATGTATTATAACCATGTACTTCATGAAATTCCCCAAGTTATGATATTATGGATGGTTGATGTTGGTCATACATTCAAGAAATTCTTGTTTGTCAATTTCCTTCCATCTAGTCCTGGGGGTACTCATACCCGAAAAATGTAGTTGTGTGCCAAGAGCCATGTCATGTTATCACGATACTCTCAGTCAAGCCATAATCTATAGAATTCAATTAGTCATGTGACTCAGGAAACTCAAAAATCTCAGTAGTCTCAATAGTTCAGTAATCTCAGTAATCTCAGCTAGTTATCATGTCTCAGTAAGTATTCAGTTTAGAACCTCAGTAACCTTATCAGCTAGTAAAGTTTTGCCTTATTCAGATAAAAAGTAAAATTCAACAGTATTCTAAGTAAAATTTTAATAACTACAGTACTTTCAGTCAATCCTCAAACATCAGTACATTTCGTCAGTCAATGGAACCTCCGCTGAAAAATCCCACTAACATCAGTTCAAATAATCACTTCAGTTCAGTTAATCAGTTTAGCTCAGCTAATTAGTTTAGTGTTTTTCAGTTGGGAGTAGGATTCAGCACCGAGTGAGCCTAAGGACGGGAACTCACCCGCTATGTAGGACGGAGATACCTCGAAGAAATCCTTAAGTTCCAGAACTACATAGCCAGCGTAGTTTGAGATGTACCTACACATAGGGCTAATGCATCTCATTTGAGTTTACCTGATAGCAAGGGCTGACGGAAAGAGATCCCAAACAGAATAGGGTTTACTCACATGTTGTCTATACCCGTGACATGGTATTGACACCCTTCCAGCTGGGGTTATAGGTTGGACCCTACCAGTTTAGATTTGGGGTATGTCGGTTAGATGGCTACTTCCCACAGTCTCAGTTTCAGCTTTATTCTCAGTCTCAGTAAAAGAACTCAGATAGTTCTTTAGATTTAGAACTGTCACATAGAGTCACTAATGTTATCAATTATTAGAACTCATATTATCAGTATTCATATTCAGGACCTTCAGATACGGTCAAGCATACCAGCTCTTCATATTCATAAATATCAGATATAGTCATTCAAATTAATTTTTTATAATTAGACTATCAGATATAGTCAACCAGGCCAGTTTTTCACAATCAAAACTATCAAAAATAGTTATTCATGTATCAGTAAGCTCAATTAATAAGTATCTCAGTATTAAATAATAAAGTATCAGTTCCTTACTCAGTAGTGACTTACATATCAATATTAATAAACTCAATCAATCAGTATCTCAGTATCAGTAAGCTCATGTTGTCAATATTTAGACTTCGTAGTCAGTATCACTGCGAGTTTAGTTTTAGTCACTTATGCATGTATGTATTGTCACATTCATATCAGTCAGCATTGTTCATGCATATAACCCTTTGCATTTAGCTTACCTTAATTGCATACCAGTACATTCAAAGTACTAACATATTTGTGCTATGGTGTCTTATACTATATGTTTAGAAGCATGAGCTCCAAAGCATCAGTAGCTTTTCATAATTCAGCAGACAGAGTTAGAAGTGAGTCCTCATTATTTGAGGATAATAGTATTTGATTAGTTCATTATTTTAGTACTTATTTATTTCAATAGATAGAATTAGTTGGGGACATGTCCCATCAGCTCCTTATTCAGACAGTTTAGAGGCTTTCAGACTATATCATGTTAAACAGTTATTTTAGACTTATTTTGGTATTGTTATACCATTTTCAGATATTGTTCTTATCATATGGTTATTCAGATTTAAACCTTATGGTTGTTCAGTACATATTTCTATATTTTTTTTAGTATTTTATGAAGTATATAGGTATAGACATCAGTCATGGGTTAGCTTGTGTTCCTTGGGGGTTATGAGAACCATGTAGCATTTCAGTTCAAAAACATAGGGCATTACAAACTTGGTATCAAAGCCTAAGGTTCAATAGATTCATAGAAAGTCTGAAAGCCGCATCTAATAGAGTCTTTTACATGAGTGTGTTATGTACCACACTTATGTACAGGAGGCTATTAGATGTTTTAGGAATAGTTTCCCTTCTTTCAGTATTCATCTCATGCTAGTGATAAAAAGCTCTAATAAAACTCTCAGTCTAATTTACTTCTTACTTTCATTTACAAAACATGTCTTCAGAAATGTTTAGCAAAAGAAGAACCAAAAATCAGTCAGCACCTCAGCCCGTCCAAGAAAATTCCTTGCATGAACATATCTCTCATGTAGAATTGAGGACTACATTTACTAATCTTTCCAGTTCAGTAGTAGCTCAAAATGAATGGCCAGCCACTATTTTAGCCGACCTAGAAGTCAATGCTACAGCTAGGATTTGGGACTTTACCCGAATGAATCCTCTTCTTTTCACCGATTCTAAGCTCAAAGAGGATCCACAGGAGTTCCTCGATTAGGTTTAGAAAGTCACAAATATCATGAGAGTGACTTCCAGTGATAGTGTAGAGTTAGCCACCTATTAGCTATAAGATGTAGCCTATACGTGGTTTAAATAGTGAAAGATAGACAGGGGTATAGATATAGATCCTATAGAGTGGGAAGAGTTTGCTACAACTTTCTTAGATAGGTTCTATCCTATAGAGCAAAAAAAGGATGAAGTGTTAGAGTTCATCAATCTTAGGCAAGGTATGATGAGCGTAAAAGAATACTCCCATAATTTCATCCAGTTATCTAGGTGTACTCCCCATGTAGTGGCAGACAGTAGGTCCAGAATGAATAAAGAGTGTTAGACTGCAATGTTGATTAGTGATATGGACCTATCTAGGTTGATGATCTATGCTCACTGGTAAGTTATAGATCTCTCATTTATATATTCACGCTTCTTCAGATTCATGAGTTTCTTTTCTTTAGAAAACTTGCATAGTAGTTAAACCATAGGGTCAGTAATGTTAAGCCTTCAGATTCTAGTTATAGATTCTGTATTTGTAGATAATCACTAAGGGGAGAAGATTCCTAACCTACTCTTAGCATGGTGAAATTTTTTTTATACCACAGTCATCACCTTACCTACGCATGTTTCACACACTTCCCATAGAATCGTGTGCATGTCAAATTCCTAGCAGGACAAGTTCCAACACCCTCAATAGTATAAGTTATATTCCATGAATACAACTTATATTCACACGCATTCTATATAATCTTGTGCGCTTTCAGTTTCTAGTATAGGGAGTTCAGTTCTAGATTACTCAGTGTTACAAATCATGTTCCATGAACTCAGAAATTCGAGACTCAGGTCATGGAGCTCATGACTCATGTACACGTATCATGCTCCCCAGTATACTCATTTTCCATGACTCATGCTACTCCTCCACTGATAAGATATGTCTAGACTATGTCATGTATATCCTCAGTTCAGACCTTTTTGGTAAATCCATATTATTGATATTCTATTCCTCAAGTTTCATTCATATGTCAAATTCAGCCAGTATCTATTCATGCTTCAGGTCCTCTTGACTTAATCCTTCAGTGAGCTCTCTTTGTGAGAACAGTGTAGTGATGAGAAGTTGCTTAGATAAGTGAGAGTGTAAATGATACATGTTAAGATAAGATTGTTGCATACCTGTTTTACACGAGGGTGTAATTATGGAGATAGGCTTGAATGTCATAATAATATAAAAATAAATGACTAGCAAGAGGTTAACATAGAAAGCAGGAAAAAAATTTTAGAGTATGAGTGTACATTCAGATCCTTGACTTATGATAGCCTTCATTATGTGACTATCCTAACTCAGTTACCATGTCAGTTATAGTATTAGTTATAATTTATGCTTCAGTTTAGTAATTAGCTCAGTTAATATGTCATGCCTCAATTTAAGATCTCATATAATCAGTCGCGATTCAGTTTCCAGGTGCCTTGCGCATCTCCTCAGCTTCCCTCAGTAGCTCAGCCAAGTCAGTATTCTATGAGGGACCTAGTGTCCCAAGGGGGAGATATGCTATGATTCCCCTAACTTTCATAACGTAAGCATTCCATTCTCTCTTTATGTAATGAATCCAGTATGGGGTAGGGGATACTCATAAGTTGACACTTAAGCTCCAACCTTAGTTGCACGCCATGTATTACAAACTCAGTCCAATTTATGTATCACGCTCTAAACTCAGTTATGTTCTCATGTTTCCGCTCTTGTATATTGTGTAATTAGTCTCAGACTCATCGGTATTTTTTTGTTCAAGGTAACAATCTCCCTTGAGGTTACTCATTCCCATGTTTAGATTTCAGTAACAAACTTGGTATTCAGTTCCATTCTCAGTTTTTAGTTCAAACTGGGTATTTTTACCATTACATGTTCAGTTGCATGTTCATGAGTCAGTTCAGTTATGTATTCACAAATAGGATATGTGTGATCACCTTACAAGAAATTTTAGTCATGCATGCATGTATCATGTCAGTCATAAAAGTTGGCATCAGATATGCATTCTTATTATGAGAAACTCAGTTTATCAGAACACTCAGTCATGCATTCATGAATCAGATACTGATGCATCAGATATGCATGTTTTGTATGATGTATTCAGCTTATCAGTCATGTCAGTCCCAAAACCATGTTTTAGAAGTGTATGTCTTGTACGTACTTCAGTTGATCTTTTCCTCCATCTCTGTCATTCTCATTCGAGGATGAATATTGCCAAGGGAGGATGAATAGCACCATGATTCAAGATCATTCATTGTACATCATGGTTATTTTATAGTTTTATAAGCAAGTTAGATGTATATTAAGTCTTCAAATAACTCCCAGCTATCAGACAAATCAAAACATTCCTTACCGATTGAATTCTTGGGAAGGATATTGTTATAGTCAACTTTAAATGAGAATATATCTTGTTATACTATGAATTATTGAGCTCATGACCAACCAAAAGATATATAGTTGAATTATCTTTCCAATGATACCAATTTCGCCTAAATCCAACATCGGAGCAATAAGTTATGCACATTTTACTCTAGCATGTCAGGCTGGAAAACTGAGTGATGACATTTTGTGAAAACTTATCACAAATCTGATGGTTTATCACGAATGTCATCAGTCCTAGGCAGAAATCCAAAAATTCCAGCTTCGAGGTGACGACCTAGGCTGATGGGATATTATGGATTTGACAGCTTATCAGCCTTGGTCATCAGTTGATAAATTCAGTAATTAGGAAGTGGTTTCGTAAGGGTATTTTGGTCTTTTCCTTCCCTTCCCATTACTTAAAACCCCCAAGGGATGTAACTTTCCCCTATTTTTGTTTAGTTAAACATCTCAAAAATTCTCTCATATAGTCTCAACCACTAGATTAGGATTTTCTCTCAAGATCATCTCCTCAAGAACAATAACATTCTCTCCTAAAGGGGTTAAACCCTAGTCAAGATAAATCAAGAGCAAGCCTAAGGATTTCTTTAAGAACCTTAAAGAAACATTAGATCTCTTTCAAGATCAAGCTTTAAGGTATGGGTAGTGTCCATCCATGGAGCTCATGAATCATGTTTTAAATTATAAATTATCATTTTCTTGTTGTGTTATGGCTATATTCATGTTGATGATTATTTTTTGAGTTCAAGGTTGTATCCTGGTATGTTTTCATGAAGAATATGAGTAGGATAGTTGTAACCCATGAATTTTTGACGGATTAAGGTTGTTATGTTGATAAATATACCTATGCCCAAAATTGATCATGTAAGGTGCTTGATGAAATGCCTAAGAAACTAGATATCATGTAATATAGCTAAATTGTGACTAAGTGAAGTATTCATGATATGCCCCTATCTTCCAATGATTTTCATATTGATATTGTGTCTTGTAAATGTTGTTGGATTGTTCATGAACTAGTCTTATGAGATTATGTTGTACTTACTTGAGAAAATCCTACTTATGTAAAAGATGTATGATAACCATGTACTTCATGAAATTCCCCAATTTATGATATTATGGATTGTTAATGTTGGTCATGCATTCTAGAAATTTATGTTTGTCAGTTTCCTTCCATCGTGTACTGGGGGTTCTGGTACCCAAAAAACATAGTTGTGTTCCTAGAGCCATGTCATGTAATCATGATACTCTCAGTCAAGCCATGATCCATAGAATTTAGTCAGTCATGTGACTTAAGAAAACTCAGAAATCTCAGTAGTTTAGTAATCTTGGTAATCTTAGCTAGTTATCATGTCTCAATAAGTATTTAGTTTAGAACCTTAGTAACCTCATCAGCTAGTAAAGTTCAGCCTTATTCAGATAGAAAGTAGAATTTAACAGTATTCTAAGTAAAATCTCAATAACTATAGTACTCTCAATCAATCCTCAGTCATCAGTACATTTCGTCAATCAATGAAACTTAGTAAAATTAGTTTAGCTTTGCTAAACAATTCCACTAACATTAGTTCAGCTAATCACTTTAGTTAAGTTAATCAGTTCAGGTCAGCTAATCAGTTCAGTGTCTTTTAGATGGGAGTAGGATTCAGCACCAAGTGAGCCTAGGGATGGGGACTCACCCGCTAGATAGGACTGAGAACCCTAGAAGCAATCCCAAAGTTCTAGAACTATGTAGCCATCGTAGGTTTAGATGTCCCTACACATAGGGATAATATATCTCATTTGAGTTTACCTAATAGCAAAGGCAGACAGAAAGAGCTCCCAAAAAGAATAGGGTTTAATCACATGTTGTCTCTACCCGTGGCACGGTATTGACACCCTTCCAGCTGGGGTTACAGGTTGGACCCCACTAGTTCAGATTCGGGGCATTTCGATTAGATGGCTACTTTCCACAATCTTAGTTTCAGTCTCATTCTCAGTTTCAGTAAGAGAACTCAGATAGTTCTTCAAATTTAGAACTATCACATAAAGTCACTAATGTTATCAGTTATTAGAACTCATATTATCAGTATTCACATTCAGAACTGTGAGATACGGTCAAGCATATTAGTTCTTCATATTCATAGCTTTTAGATACAGTCAATCAGATTAATTCTTTATAATCAGATTATCAGATACAATCAACCAGGCTAGTTCTTTATAATCAGAACTGTCAAAAATAGTTATTCATGAATCAATAATGAATTTTTAGTCCTTTAGTATTCAACAATACTGTAACGCCCCAAGAATCCATCCCGAGATATCACACGGTGCTTATGACCTAGAAGGACCACAAGCTAAGCTTTTTCTAATAGCTGTACATGTACACTGCATAATATCTAAAATAAAAGAGGAAACTAGCCATAAGGTTCAATACATCTATGAACACTAATTATACAATAAAACTGAATACTAATACATCTATCTGAAAAGCCTCTAAACTACCTGAAATGTGAAGTTGATAGGATAGGTCCCCAACTTACTCCATCAACTGAAAATAAACAATGACTGAAGCAATAATAGTAAACTGAAATTCATTCTCGAAATAAGAAGACTCACTGCTACTGCTACTGACTAGGACTGAACTACTGAGGATACTCTGGATCCTGTGCCTCGGAACCTATGGTGTCAAATGAAACACCATAGCGCAAATGTATCAGTACAGAAATATACCAAGTATATAGATGAGGTAGGCTAATACAAGGGCTCATGCATGCACACAATATCTAAACTGACTAATCATGAAGATGCCGCATGAGAACACATACATGAATGTACAAAATAGGAACACAATCGTCGAAACTCTAGATACTGAAACTCGAATACCATCTTACTGCAAACTGAACTCACCACTAAAACTGAGATACAGAATCACTGATTCATCTAATACTGATAACTGAGGATCTGGATGTACTTACATCAAGGACTGAACTCTGAGCTTACTGGTTTCGATTGACAGAATTAGATATCAACTTTTCAAATAGATTATTTCGGAGCGATTCTCAATGATAAGAAGTATGACCATGTCTGAATCTGAAAATATAAATACTTAACAAAATCTGAGATGGAGATCAAGCCTATCTGATGGGTGATCTCTAGATATGATAATAAGAATACTCAACATGGTCTGAGACTGAGATCAAATTTTCTAACAGATTACTTTGGAAGCTTTATCAATGATAAGAAATATGATTATATCTGAATCTGATGACAAGAATGTTCAATAGAAATCTGATACTGTGATCAAGCCTATCTGGCGGCATATCTCTGAATATGATATCAAATAACTATATATAAGACCATGCCTATCTGAAGGGATGGTCCATAAATGTATCGAACTATCTGAGTTCCTCACTGAGATAAACAACTGTACCATACAGTCCTGATTTTTGAAGATTGATTCTTAATCTGAAACTGAATTTATGGGAAGTAGTCATCTAAATGATATGCCCCAACTTACCACAATTAGTGTCCAACCTCTACCCCCAGTTGGGAGGGTGCCAATACCGTGCCACGGGTAAAGACATTATCTTTTGTGTAAGGTCAGGCTCTCTGGCGGTGACCCTCAACAGGACATCAAGCTTGCTTAACGGGTGACTCCTTTTCCTATGCTAGCTACACAGTTCTGGAATGCAAAGATTGCTTCTAAAAATCACACCCTTTACTAGCAGTGAGTTGCCGTCCTTAGGTTTGCTCGGTGCTAAATCCTACTCCCAACAGAAAGATGCTGGGTTGATTTTTAGACTATACTAGACAAAGCTGAATCTGATACTGATCATATTTCTCAAAAGATCTGACTGAGTTAAGCTGAGATTTCTTAGTTCCATATTTGACAAAAAAGATATCGAATCATGGTATCTGGATGACAATACAGAGCTTGAATAGATTACTCAAATAGCTTTTGAGATTAGAATTGAATCACTTGAATACTATTAGAACTGAGCTGATTACAGGACTGAGGCTAGATTAATATTGATACAGAGATTATAGAGATGATTGAGCTATCTTAAGTTTTGCACTTGTATGAGGATACAGAGTTCTATAATTCAATTAGATGTAAGAATCATGGCTCGATAGAATTGTCAAGAAACTGACACGGGCTATAGTCAATAGCTCCATTGTCGGGTACAAATACCCCCAGGACTTGATGAAATAAAAGTAATGCATAATCATTCATTCATCATCATGTTCATTCATATATCATCACAATCGTTCATGCATCATCACAATAATCAAAGCATCTCATAATCATTAAAGAATTTTCACAGTCGCCGAGGGGTCACTTTGGACATCTCGGAATCATAGTCATATAGTAACGTAGGGGAAACATGCTACTAAATCGTACTCCATTAAACAAGGTTTTACCTTAGATATTTCATACCTATATCAATCTTGACATGTGTTTGGATATCACATAGCTTAGGGACACTTCATACTATCACGTCATAACCTACTTGCTAACCACTTCGCATGTATTAAAAGCTTAGCATATATCAGGAGCACATAATTGGGGAAATTACTACTATCATCTCTCCACTTGTTCACTAAGGTCCTTCAACAAAACACTAAACATGCATGGGTTCACTATTATTTGCGAATTTCCTACTACCATTGAATAATTCATTCACTTGGGTATTTTATCAAACACTAAGCACAAACTAACTCACAATTCGGGGTTTCCTATTCAACATACTATAATGGCAGTTATGCTTTACCTATGCACTTTATCAAACTTATGTTGGACATGATTCACTTATTCAATCATTTTTACACCCAAAACTCATGAACGCATAACATAGAAAACAACATCAAGAAGGTCTATCACAAACATCACATGAATTCCACATACTAGGGCCAAAGCTCATAAATTTTATAGGAAAACATAAATCAAAACTCAAAAATACATTAAACATAAATTTAAATTCATACAAATCACTAACAACTCTTAAACATAAAAATCTTTTAATTTTAAAAAGGGTTCTTGAGCTTATTGGATGAAAGGGACCCAAGAATCAACATCTACATACCTTAATTTTTGAAATTGGATAAATTCTAATGCTTGAGACTCTATCCGCACTCGTAATGAATGATTCTCAAAGCCCACACTATGAGGAACTTGATTCTTGAAGAAATCTTGAAGAATTTATGGATGATTTTTTAAAGATTAGGGTTCTTGAATGAAACCCTAGATATTCTCTCTTTAGAGAATTGGAAGAGAAAATAAAGGAAATTAGGGTTTTGGATGAGGTTTCCCATATTTATAGAGGCTTCGAAAAGGTGGGAAATGACCAAAATACCATTGCAAAAACATTCTAAAATTGCTGGAAAAATATTCTTGATGACATCTGTGACAAACCGTCAAGCCCGTGATAGGCCGTCACAAATTGTCGTCACAAAAAAGGGTCGGATTCTTGATTTTTTGCCCAGGGCTGACGACATTTGTTGATAGGCCATCACGGGCGTGACGTCTTGTCACAATTATCGTCCCCATTTTCCTGGTCAAACATGCTGGACTAAAATGGGTATAACTCTTTGGTCCAATATCGGTTTTTGACGAAATTGGTATCGTTGGAAAGATAATTCAAAGATATTTCATTTGATATATAGTAGGTCCTATAATTCGACATATAGAAGTAGTTATCATCAATTGAAGTTGACCCAAATTTTGACGGTCACTAAAACTTGTACGATAGGAAAGCTTTCAACTCATCCTTGAGTTTGGGGAACTCTATGATATCAATTCATGCTCAATTAGATTCCCACACGATTCAAAGTATTTCATACTTGGGAGGATATTTTTGAAAAAAAATTTGACTCAGATTTTCGCTTTACCAAAATACTCTCTAAGGCTCATACTAGAATAGGATTTTGCAGGGCATTACATTATATCCCCCTTGATAACATTCGCCCTCGAATGTCGCTTTATGCACTGAGAATATAGATCAACAGAAGTTAATCAAGAAACTGAAACATCTCAGAACAGGACTACACAACTGGAATGTCTGACAAATAGAGTTCTCACACTGGGCGTTCATATCTGATGCATGGACTTATAACTAGGATGATCTCATAAATACAGGACTGAACACACGCTGATAAGGTGAACTCTTTCTACTGAATGTGCATATGTAATGCATGAATGTCCGGCTAAGCTGACTTTTGAAAGCACGACTTGACAATGCAATGACAACTGATGCTAACTCTAAAAAGAAATTAAGAACATGCATCGGGGTGAATCTAATGGCATGCAACATTATAATACTATGGGGTATCTCCCCCTTGGTACTTTATGTCCCTCTAAACACACTTCACTGAAATAATGGAGCGGTGCGCTGGGGGGCACCTACATACTGGGTCATAATTGACCGATCAAGATCTAAAACTTATGCATGACTCATGCTAACATATAAGCTCAAAATGGGAGTAAAGGATCTAAAAATGTATATCCCAAAGATGAAGGGCTCATATCATACCAGGGTCTATTTTAGGGAATCCTTCCCAATCAAGGCGAGCATAAAACGCATGAAGTCTACCCCTTTGAGTCAGCACTCTACATCTTGTATTCTATGGCCTGGCTCACCATACCCAAAGCATACATAACTACCGGCTCTACACACACCTTTTTGGGTCCTGCCATACTCTCGACAACTCAAATACGAACACCACTAGCACAACTCTGGGCTTTGGATCTTGGCACTCCCTCAGATCTACCACCCCCAAACACAGGTGCGGGTACACTAGCTGAAGATGGAGCTGGGACTAAAATTCTCTGACAATACTTAGAACTACTACCACCTTGAGACCCTCACTGTGAGAAACTACCTATCTTGGCTCTCTTACTCGCGCTCTCTCTCTTCAGACACATGTATAATCTGGGTAATTTTCTTCACCATCTTTAGATAAAGCTGCGGGTTCTCACCTACTATTGACCCAAAGAATTCTGGCGGGTTCATTTATATAAAATTTCTAACCTTGGCTAAGGTGGAATTCCCATCTTGCTGAGGTGGGGCTGCATCCTGACGGTTCCCCTGAACATTAGTCATAGCTTGGGCTAGCGCCTAAAAAGCTGCCCAAAATATTATATGTGACACACGCTCTTTCTCAAGATCTACTGGCTATGGGGGTTGATCACCAACTCCACGGAAAAAATCTCTGTAATGAGGCATACTCTACAATTGGAAGAAAGAAGTGGATTAGACCAAGGATCAACTTGAGCTCATGCTCACTCGCATGAAATTATCACTTAAAGAAGAGGAACTGCTCCTAAGAACATCCCATAGGCTCTTGTACATAAATGTGGCGCGCTAAACACCCATGCAAAAGACTCTACTAGATGCGGCTTTTCAAACTCCCTAGGATACTCTTGAACCTTAGGCTCTAATACAAACTTCGTAACGCCTCGAGATTCCATCCTGAGATGTCACACGGTGCTTATCACCCCGAAGGACCATAAGCTAACCCTTTACTTATATCTATACCGGTATACTGCATAATATCTGAAATAAATATGGAAACTAGCCATAAGGTTCAACACATCTATGAGTACTCATAATACAGAAAAACTAAATTCTAATACATCCATCTGAAAAGACTCTAAACTACCTGACGTAGAGTTGATGGGACAGGTCCCCAACTAACTCCATCAACTAAAAATAAACAAAGACTTAAGAAATAATAGTAAACTAAAATTCATCCTCGAAAGAAGAGGACTCACTGTTACTGCTGCTGACTAGGAATGAACTATTGAGGATACTCTAGATCCTGTGCCTCTGAACCTATGATGTCAAATACAACACCCTAGCATAAATGCGTCAGCACAGGAATGTACCGAGTATGTAGATGAGGTAGACTAATGCAAGGACTAATGCATGCACAATATCTAAATTGACTAATCTTGAAGATGCCGCATGAGAACACATACATGAATGCATAAAACATGAACACAATCTTCGCAACTCTAGATATTGAAAATCGGATACCACCTTACTACAAACTAAACTCATTACTAAAACTGAGATACGGAATTACTGACTCATCTGATACTAATAACTGAGGATCTGGATATACTTACATCAAGGACTGAACTCTGAGCTTACTATTTTTGACTAAAAAAATTAGAGATCAACTTTTCTAACAGATTATTTTGGAGCAATTCTTAATGATAAGAAGTATGATCATGTCTGAATCTGACAACATGAATACTTAACAGTACATTAAGGACTGAACTCTGAGCTTACTGTTTTCGACTAAAAAAATTAGAGATCAACTTTTCTAATAGATTATTCCAGAGCAATTCTCAATGATAAGAAGTATGATCATGTCTGAATCTGACAACATGAATACTTAACAGAATCTGAAATGGAGATCAAGCCTATCTGACGGGAGATCTCTAGATATGATAATAAGAATTCTCAACATTGTCTGAGATTGAGATCAACTTCTAACACATTACTTTGGAAGCTTTATCAATGATAAGAAATATGATTATATCTGAATCTGACGACAAGAATGTTCAATAGAAATCTGATACTGTGATCTTGCCTATTTGGTGGCATATCTCTAAATATGATATCAAACAACTATATATAAGACCAAGCCTATCTGATGGGATGGTCCATAAATCAATGGAACTATATGAGTTCCTCATTAAGATAAATAACTGTACCACACAATCCTGATTTTTGAAGATTGATTCTGAAATTGAGATTAAATCTAAAACTAAAACTATGGGAAATAGTCATCTAACCGACATGCCCCAACCTAACACAGGTGGGGTCTAACCTCTACCCCCAGTTGTGAGGGTGCCAATACCGTACACGGATAAAGACATTATCTTTTGTCTAAGGTTAGGTTCTCTATCGGTGATGCTCAATAGGATGTCAAGCTTGCTTAACGGGTGACTCCTTTTCCTGTGTTGGCTACACAGTTATGGAACGCAATGATTTCTTTTAAGAATCACACTCTTTACTAGCAGGTAAGTTCCCACCCTTGGGTTCGCTCGATACTGAATCCTACTCCCAACTGATAGACTCTGGGTTGTTTCTTAGACTGTACTAGACATAGCTAAATCTGATATTGACCATGTTTCTCAAAAGATCTGACTAAGTTATGCTGAGATTACTTAGTTCTGTATCAAATGAAAAAGATATCAAATCATGGTATCTGACTGAAAATACAGAGCTTGAATAAATTACTCGAATCACTTCTGAGATTAGAATTGAATCAATTAAATACTATTAGAACAGAGCTGGTTACAGAACTGAAGCTAGATTAATAGTGATATAGAGATTACAGATATTGCTGAGATTATTGAGCTTTCTTAAGTTCTGCACATGTCTGAAGATATAGAGTTCTATAATTGACTGAGTTTTGAGAATCATGGCATGACTAGAATTATCGAGAAACTAATACGGGCTCTAGACAATAGCTCTATTGTCGGGTATAAATACCCCCAGAATTGATGACATAAAAGTAAAGCATAATCATTCATTCATTATCACGTTCATTCATATATCATCGCAATCGTTCATACCTCATCACAATCATCAAAGCATCTTATAATCATTAAAGCATTTTCACAGTTGTCGAGGGCTCACTTTAGGCATCTTGGAATCATAATCATATAATAATGTAGGTGAAATATTCTACTAAATCGTACTCTATTCAACAAGGTTTTACCTCAGCTATTTCATACCTATATCAATCTTGACACGTGTTTGAATATCACATAGTTTGGGAAAACTTCATACTATCACTTCATAACCTACTTGCTAACCACTTGGCATGTATTAAAAGCATAGGATATATCAGGAGCACGTAATTGGGGAAATTACTACTATCACCTTTCCACTTGTTCACTAAGGTCCTTCAATAAAATACTAGACATGCACAGGTTCACATTTATTTGGGAATTTCCTACTACCATGGAATAATTCATTCACTTAGGCATTTTATCAAACACTAAGCACAAACTAACTCACAATTTGGGGTTTCCTATTCAACATACTATAATGGCCCTTTTGCTTCACCTGTGCTCTTTATCAAACCTATGGGGACATGCTTCACTTATTCAACCATTTCTACACCCAAAAGTCATGAACACATCACATAGAAAACAACTTCAAGAAGGTCTATCCCAAACATCACATGAATTCCACATAATAGGATCAAAGCTCATAAATTTTATAGGGAAACATGAATCAAAACTCAACAACACATTAAACATCAATTTAAACACATACAAATCATTAACAACTCATAAACATAAAAATCTTTTAATTTTAAAAAGGGTTCTTGCTTGAGACTCTATCCGCACTCGTAATAATTGATTCTCAAAGCCCACGCTGTGAGGAACTTGATTCTTGAAGAAATCTTAAAGAATTTATGGATTTTTGGAAGATTTGGGTTCTTGAATGAAACCCTAGATATTTACTCTTTAGAGAATTAGAAGAGAAAATAAAGGAAATTAGGGTTTTGGATGAGGTTTCCCATACTTATAGAGGCTTACACAAGGTGGGAAATGACCAAAATACCCTTGCAAAAATGTTCTAAAAATGCTGGAAAAATATTCTTGACGACATCCGTGACAATATGTCAGGCCCATGATAGGTCATCACAAATTGTCATCACAAAAGGGGTCAAATTATTGATTTTCTGCCCAAGGTTAACGACATTTGGTGATAGGCCATCACGGGCATGACGGCTTATCACAAATGTCGTCACCAGTTTCCTGGTCAGACATGCTAGAGTAAAATGGGTATAACTCTTTGCTTCGATATTGGTTTTTGATGAAATTGGTATAGTTTGAAAGATAATTCAAAGAGTTTTGATTTGATATATAGTAGGTACTATAGATCGACATATAAAATGAGTTATGGTCTATTGAAGTTAACCCAAATTTTGATGGTCACTAAAACTGGAACGCTAGGAAAGATTTCAACACGTCCATGAGTTAGGGGACCTCTATGATCTCAATTCATGCTCAAACAGATTCCCACATGATTCAAAGTATTTCATACTTGGGAGGATATTTCTGAAACATTTTGACTTGGATTTTTGCTTTACCAAAATAATCTCTAAGGCTCAGACTGGAAGAGGATTTTGCGGGGCATTACATAATCTCCCCTTGAGAACATTCATCCTCGAATGTTGCCTGATAGACTAAGAATACAGATCAACAGAACTTACTCAAGAAATGAAAATATCTTATATCTGGACTATGCAACTAGAATGACTGACATATAGAGTTCTCACACTGGGCATGCATATCTGATGCATGGACTCATAACTGGGACGATCTCATGAATACGCGACTGAACACATGCTGACAAGATGAACTGTATCTACTGAATGTGCATATCTAATGCATGAATGTCCAGTTAAGCTGAATTTTGAAAGCACGACTTGACAATACAATGACAACTGATGCTAACTCCATAAAGAAATTAAGAACAAGCATCGGGGTGAATTTAATGGCATGCAATATTATAATACTACGAGTTATATCCCCCTGGGGACTCTATGTCCCTCCAAACACATTTTGTTGAAATACTGGAATGGTGCGCAGGGCACCTACAGACTGGGTCATAACTGACCGATCAAGATCTAAAACTCATGCATGACTCATGCAAACATATAAGCTTAAAATGGGAGCAAAGGATCTAACAATGCATATCACAAAGATGAAGGGCTCATGACATACCCAGGTCTATTTTAAGGAATCCTTCCCAATCAAGGTGAGCCTGAAACGCATGAAGTCTACCCCTTTGAGTCAGCACTCTACATTCTCGCATTCTATGGTCTGGCTCTCCATACCCAAAGCATACATCACTACCGGCTCTACACATACCTTGGTGGCACCTGCCACACTCTCTACAACTCAAATAGGTATGAACAACACTAGCACAACTCTGGGCTTTAGATCTTGGCGCTACCTTAGATCTGCCACCCCCAAACACAGGTGTGGGTACACTAGCTGAAGATGGAGCTGGGACTAAAAATTCTCTGACCATATTGAGAACTACTACCACCTTGAGACCTCACTGCGAGAAACCATGACTACCTATCTTGGCTCTCTTACTCACTCTCTCTCTTCAGAAACATGTATAATCTAGGTGATCTTCTTCACCTCCTCTAGATAAAGCTGTGGGTTCTTACCTACTGCTGACCCAAAGAATTTTGGAGAGTTCATTTTGATGAAATTTCTAACCCTGCCTGTGGTAAAATTCCCATCTTACTGAGGTGGGGCTGCAGCATGATAGTTCCCCTGAACATTAGTTACAGCTTGGGCTAGCGCCTGAAAAGCTGCTTCAAACTCTGTATGTGACACACTCTCTTTGCTCCGATATCTATTTTTGACGAAATTGGTATCGTTGGAAAGATAATTCAAAGAGCTTTTGTTTGATATATAGTTGGTCCTTTAATTCAACATATACAAGGAGTTATGGTCGATTGAAGTTGACCTAAATTTTAACGGTCACTAAAACTTAAACGATAGGAAAGCTTTCAACTCGTCCATGAGTTAGGGGACCTCTATGATCTCAATTCATGCTCAAATATATTCCCACACGATTCAAAGTATTTCATACTTGGAGGATATTTCTGAAACATTTTGACTCAAATTTTTGCTTTGATAAAATACGCTCTAAGGCTCGGACTGGAATAGGATTTTGTGAGGCATCACAAATACAGTATTAGTTCCCTCCTTATTAGTGACTTACATAACAATATCAGTAAACACAATCAATCAGTATCTCAATATCAGTAAGCTCATGTTTTAAATATTCAGACTCCGTAGTCAGTATCACCGCGAGTTTAGTTACAGTCACTTATGTAAATATGTATTCTCATGTTCATATCAGTCACCATTTTTCATGCATATAACCTATTCATTTAGCCTACCTTACTTTTGGACCAGTACATCTAAAGTATTGATGCATTTGCGCAATGGTATCTTCTACCATAGGTTTAGAAGTACGAGCTCTAGAGCATCAGTCGCATTTTAGATTACAGAAGACAGAGTTAGCAGTGAGTCCTCATCATTCGAGGATAATAGTATTTTATTAGTTTATTCTTTCGGTACCCATTTATTTCAATAGATGGAGTTAGTTGAGGACATATCCCATAAACTCGTTATTCAGACAGTATAGACGCTTTCAAACTATAGCATGTCAGACAGTTATTTCAGATTTGTTTTGGTATTGTTATACCATTTTCAGACATTGTTCTTATCAGATATTTATTCATATTTGAACCTTATGGCTGTTCAGTATAGGTTTCCACATTTTTCAGTATTTTATGCAGTATACAGGTACAGATGTCAGTTATAGGTTAGCTTGTGGTCCTTCAGGGTCCTTCAAGTCACTAATTCACATTACAAGTTACTAAAGTAAACAACATTCAAAATTAAAAGTTCAAATTTCAAGTACCAACACTTCATCAGTTTGAAGTCACTAATTCACTTTACAAGTTACCAAACTAAACTAAATTAAAAATGAAAAGTTCACATTTAAAGTACCTACACTTAAAAATTTCAAGTCACTAATACGGTTTACAAATTACTAAACTAAACTAAATTCGAAATGAAAAGTTCACTTTTCAAATACCTACACATAATCACTTTCATGTCACTAATTTACTTTACAAGTTACCAAACTAAACTAAATTCAAAATGAAAAGTTCACATTTCAAGTACCTACAATTAATAACTTTCAATTCACTAGTTCACTTTACAAGTTACCAAACTAAACAAAATTCAAAAGGAAAATTTCACATTTCAAGTACCTACATTTAATCACTTTCATGTCACTAATTCACTTTACAAGTTACCAAACTAAACAAAATTCAAAAGGAAAATTTCACATTTCAAGTACCTACATTTAATCACTTTCACGTCACTAATTCACTTTCTAAGATACCAAAGTAAACTACATTCAAAATAAAAAGTTCACATTTCAAGTAGCTACACTTAATCACTTTCAAGACACTAATTCACTTTACAAGTTACCAAACTAAAATGAATTCAAAATGAAAGGTTCACATTTCAAGTACCTACACTTTTTTACATTCAAGTCACTAATTCACTTTACAAGTTATCAAAGTAAACTAAATTAAAAATGAAAGGTTTGTATTTCAAGTACCTACACATAATCACTTTCAAGTCACTAATTCACTTTAAAAGTAATCAAAGTAAACTAAATTCAAAATGAAAAATTCGCATTTCAAGTACCTACACTTAAACACTTTCAAGAAACTTATTCAATTTACAGGTTACCAAACTAAACTAAATTCCGAATGAAAAGTTTGCATTTCAAGTACCTACAATTAATCACTTTCAAGTCACTAATCCAATTTACAAGTTATCAGACTAAATTAAATTCAAAATAAATACTTCACATTTCAAGTACCGACGCTTTACAAGTTACCAAACTAAACTAAATTAAAAATAAAAAGTTCACACATTTCAAGTATTTACACTTAATCACTTTCAAGTCAATTATTCACTTTATAAGTTACCAAACAAAACTAAAATAAAAATGAAAAGTTCACATTTCAAGTACCTACACTTAATCACTTTCAAGTCACTAATTCAGTTTATAAGTTACCAAACTAAACTAAATTCAAAATGAAAAGTTCTCATTTAAAGTACCTACACTTAAGAATTTCAAGTCACTAGGTCACTTTACTAGTTACCAAACTAAACTAAATTCAAAATAAAAAGTTCACATTATAAATACCTACACTTAATCATTTTCATGTCTCTAATTTACTTCACAAGTTACCAAACTAAACCAAATTCAAAGTGAAAAGTTCACATTTCAAGTACCTACAATTAATCTCTTTCAAGTCACTTATTCTCTTTACAAGTTACCAAACTAAAGTAAATTAAAAATAAAAATTTCACATTTCAAGTGCAAACATTTTATCACTTTCATGTCACTAATTAACTTTATAAGTTAACAAACTAAACTAAATTCAAAATGAAAAGTTCACATTTCAAGTACCTACAAGTGAACAAACTAAACAAAATTCAAAATGAAAAGTTCACATTTCAAGTACCTACACTTACACACTTTCAAATCACTTATTCACTTTAAAAGTTAACAAGCTATACGAAATTCGAAATGAGAAGTTCACATTTCAAGTACCTACACTTAATTATTTTCATGTCACTAATTTACTTTACAAGTTACCAAACTAAACTAAATTCAAAATGAAAAGTTCACATTTCAAATACTATAGTAGCCCGCAAAATTCTCTTCCAGTCTGAGCCTAAGGGCATATTTGGTAAAGCAAAAATCTGAGTCAAATGTTTTAGGAATATCTTTCCAAGTATGAAATACTTTGAATTATGTGGAATTTCACCCAAATCAGACACTCGGGGTAAAGAGTTAGATTCATTTTAGTAAGATAGTATGCCACCTAGTATTGTGGCGCATCGCGGAGCTATCGAAAATGGCAGTCGTCAAATTCTAGTGGAGCTCCGCGATTCCTCTGCGGCGCGGTGAAGTTCCAGTTTGCAACAAGTTGCCAAAATAATCCCCACTGCATTGCGCCACTGAGCAATTTCCTAATTGTCCAAAGAGAGTGAAGGACCGCGGTCCCAGCACGTCTCGCCAGGGCCAAAAATATGGATTTTTTAGTTTAAAATCTCCAAGGGCTTTTTGGTCTTTTCATCTTATCCCTCCCTCTATATATACCCGGTTAAGGGCTTCCAGCCCTAATTTTTTCTTCCTCCACCTAAAAACTAGGGTTTCCAAATTCCAAAATCCTGTCTCCTTCTTTTACAAATTAAAAGAGATCAAGAGAGAATCAAGAGAAACCAAGAAGTCTTTCAAAGGATTTCAAGAAAAGAGTTTTCACTAGGTATGTAGGTGTTGATTCTTAGGTCCTTTTCATCCAAGAAGCTCAAATACCCTTTTTTAAAATCTTAAAGAATTTATGTTTACAAATTTTAATGATTCTTGCGAGTTGAAATTGATGTTTTGCTATGGTTGAGTTGTGTTTCATGTTTGTTTACAAGATTATCAAGCCTTGGCCTTAGTATGTGGTATTTATGTGGTAAATAGATTGTGTTCTTGTTGTTGACGTTGAATGATTTCCAAGATGGAATATTTACATGGTTTGTATGAATCTATGAGATTATTGAGTTGGAAACATGTAAAATTGGTTGATTAGGGTGAGTATGTCAATCAATACACCTATGCCTAAGTTGTGAATGTAAGGTGTCCGATGAAATGTCTAAGAGACTAGAAATCAAGTATTGTAATTAAATAGTGAGACTAGATGGATGGATGGATGGAAAATTGTTATATACACTCCCTTTCATGGATAAGACTTTGAGAACTATTTGTATCGTGAAATGACCAAGTGAACGAATTACTCCACAATAGTAAGAAATCCCAAAGTAGGTGTAAAACCATACATATCTTATGATTGTTGAATGACCGCAGTGAGTAAGTTGAGACAAGATAGTGGTAAATTTCCCCAAGTAAGTACTCTTTGATATATGACAAGCTTCCCATATATGTGTAACGCCCCAAAAAATGGGTCCCGGAGCGTCACACAGTACTTGAGGCTACGAGTAGCCCCTAACCCTTTGAGCCATTTTCATTTAGCTCAACACAAATCAACGGGGTTTCCATAAATAACCCCCAAATATAAACAGAGTAATCATCATCCAAGAATTAAAAAAATTCAAAATGATAACAAAATATGACTTATTGGTCAACTCCCAATATCTATACTAGTCTGACAAGCCTCTAAGAAAATCAATAAAATCAGCGAGCCATTGATGCATGCCCTAATTGAATCATACTCAGTTATCAAATGTAAACGATTTCGTGAAACCAACATCAGACATCACGTCCTCGAAACATAAAGACTCACCACAACAGAGGATATAGAACAGCGTGCCCGAAGAATCACTATCGAACCTGAAACTGAGCACCTAAACCTACATTCCGAGAAAATACAGCCCACATTTGAAGATGTGGGTCAGTACCATGGAAAGAAACTGAGTATATGGGGGTGTATGCAGTTGTATAAACATCATCATCATAAATATTTATTAGAAATATGCAGGATGTATGAAAGACTCACATAGATCGAAGAAAATCATCATAATCATGAGAGGGTGAAATAAGTACAATAACACATTTGAGTCATCATATAATTTGTCAATCACTTTCAGTTTATCAAGAATATCAATTCTCATAATGTAAATATCATTTAAATCTTTCGAAAGAATAACTTTGACAATTCCACTTTCAAATCACTTCACCATTCACCATAGACACAAGGAAACACGCAGACACCTGGAGATCCTATAACCGACATAAACCATGTGAGCTACATGGAGTCCAACGTAGAACCCATGTTGGGGAGAGCCGTCCTATCCTTTCCATCAGAATAGGACTATCGATATCAAATCCACACAAAATAGTGATCACTATATAAATCAGCCTCATGCTCACTCCTATGGGGGCACGTAGTTCTTGAAAAGTAAGGTCGTTTTATACCTCCCACTCGGTGCTAAATATTTCTAGCGGACATAGCTTAGATCATTTCAAAGACAATCCAAAACAAAACAATTTCAGTAATATATAAATATACATTGGGAGCCATCATGCTTCCCATCTATCAAAATCAACCACCTTGTGGATTTCTTTCACACTCGAGTTCAAAACAACTCCATTAAGACCAAAAGGTCAAATCATTCAAAATATCTCAAATATTCAACATCAACGTTCTTATAACTCACACTTTCTAAAAAAAAACACAATTTTCAATGGGGATTCATGACCCAAATATCAAAATCATGACAAATATCATTCAAGAATCATGCTTTATATCACCACACATGTAAATTCATCTTTCAAAATCATAAACATCAAGATTTCATAATAATCATCATAAGATATAGGTCCATGCTTCAAATTAATAAAAATTAAATAAAAATCATGCCTTTGTAAGGAAAATTACTTTTGGGTACAAGAACAAAAGAGAGTTCTTGTTGAAAAACCCCACATACCTTGAATGATGAACTTTAGATCGATACTCATTTTTGAGATGTTAATCGTGCCTTTGAATGATTTTTCTTGGATGTCTTGAACTAGGAACTTAGAATCTTGAATAAATTTGCAGAATTAATGGTGAAATTTGGAGGTTCTTGAAGTTGGAAGTAGGAGCTTAAGGTTTTCTTTTTGAGAGAGTTTGATGAAATATAACATATAATGCTTCTATAGGCTTTAATATAGGGTTTGGACGGATTTTAGGTGAGGCGGAGTGACCAAATCGCTCCTAAAAATCAAAAAAATTCTCGAATCTATCCTTTGCTGGACTGTATTGTTAGTTAGAAGTATATCAACCATAAAGTTTCACTTCGATATTTAAATTGGATGAAATCAATTTCATTAGAAAGAGGACTCGAGAGCTTTTCATTGATATATAGTAGATCACCCATATCATTATGTAGAAGGAGTTACGATCGTTTAAAGTTGGAGAAAAAATATGCTAGGCCTCAGTACTTTTTCCTGCACGTTTTACTGTTCACTACTATTCATAGTTCGATCGAAATGTTCATAACTCATCGCTCGGGTGTCCATTTTGGATGATCCACATATTGTTGGAAAGCTTATTTGATACTCTACGCAATGGTGGGTCATAATCTAAGATATTTTGCATGGAAAATTTATAATTCATTCTAGAAGATAGAACCTAACACGTTTACCTACAAAATTTCAATGAAAAATTTCTTGGGGTATTACATCATCCCCCCTTGGAAACATTCATCCTCGAATGAAGCTAGACATGCCAAGATTAGATAAGGAATAGAGCATACAGCTAAAACCATTCATTAGACTCATCAGCACATCATTACTTACTCCAAATGCAACATAGAATGCATAAATTCAAGAAACTACAGCTGAACACATAATAAATGACAGCTGAACTGGTGCAACTTTTGTCAAAAGTGTATGATTTAGGAAAGAACGGTACCTTCGTCTTGATCGGAGTTCGCCGAAAATAGGTACGGCTACTTGGATCGCATATCCGCCTCAGCTTCCCAAGTTGCACCCTCAACAGATTGATTTCACCACAACACCTTGACCAAGGGAACTTCTTTGTTCCTTAGTCTTCGGACACTGAAATCAAGAATCTCAACAGAAATCTCATCAAAAGAAAGATTTTCTTGAATGTCAGCACTCACAGAGGAATCCACTACCACAGAATCGCTAATACACATTCTAAGCATGGAGACGTGGAATATTGGATGAATAGAGGATAACTCGGAAGGCAACTAGACTTCATAAGCTACCTTACCAACACGGCTAAGAATTTTGTAAGGACCAACATAACGGGGACTACGCTTTCCCTTATTTCCAAAACTCTTCACCCCCCTCATAGGTGAAATTTTTCAGATACACTTGGTCACCAACTTCAAACTCAAGGTCTCTCCTTCTAACATCCACATATGAATTCTGATGACTCTACGCAGTTTTCAACCTTTTACTAATCAACTTAACTTTTTCCATAGCCTCAAATACCCAATTAGGACCACTTACAGCCACTTCACCTACCACGAACCAACCTATGGGTGATCTACATTTTCTCCCATATAAGGCTTCAAACAGAGCCATGCCAATACTAGAGTGGATACAGATATTGTAAGCAAACTCTATCAACGGTAAGTGATCATCCTAACTTCCCTTAAAGTCAGGTGCACAAGATCTCAACATATCCTCTAAGGTCTGGATGGTCCGCCCAGCCTGACCATCGGTCCGCAGATGAAAAGTAGAACTCAAAAGCACTTGGGTATCAAGACCCTTCTGAAAAGTTTTCCAAAATTGCGAAGTGAACTGAATACCTCTATTTGAAATGATAGACAAGGGAACTCCATGCAGTCTGACTAGCTCTCAGATATACAATCTAGCGTAATCCTCAGCAGTATATAAAGTACGAACAAGCAAGAAATAAGCAGACTTAGTCAACCTATCAACCACGACCCAAATGGAATCATGATGCCATCGGAAAGGAGGTAAACCAATCACGAAGTCCATATTTATCTCTTCCTACTTCCAGGTGAGAATACTGAACTCTTGCATCATACCACCAGGTCTTAGGTGTTCAACCTTAACCTATTGGCATATTTTACACTTAGCTACAAATGCTGCTATATCTTTCTTCATGCCACTCCACCAATAGATTTCCCACAAGTCTCGGTACATCTTGGTGGCACCAGGATGAATAGAATATCGCACTCCATGCGCTTCAGCCATAATGCTCTGTCTCAGATCATCATCATTCGGGACACACAATCTACCATACAATCTCAACACACCATCTCCCTCTTGGGAGAAAACCTCTACTTTTTGATCCTTGACAGACTCCTTTAGTCTGACCAAACTAGCATCTAAGTATTGCTTTTCCTTCACTTTCGAAACCAAGGAGGATTTGGAACTACTTTGAACCCCTATACTACCTTCAGCAGAGTCAAAAAACCTAACCCTAATCTAGCCAAACGATGTATATCATGAGTCAACTCTTTCTTACCTTCTACCACATGCGAAACACTACCCATGGACACTCTACTTAGGGTAATTGCCACAATATTGGCCTTGCCCAGATGGTACAGCACACTCATATCATAGTCCTTTAATAATTCTTACCATCGTCTCTGCCTAAGATTCAATTCACTCTGGGTAAACACATACTACACACTGTTATGATCAGTGAAAACATCAACATGGACACCATACAAATAGTGTCTCTAAATTTTCAAAGAAAACACAACAGCAGCCAACTCATAGGGTTTCAACTGTCTAGAAGCATAAGCTATCACCTTACCCTTCTGCATCAATACGCAACCCAACCCAACTCTGGAAGCATTAAAGTACACCACAAAACCAGCAACACCATCAGGCAAAGTCAAAACAGGGGCTGAAGTGAGTCGAGTTTCAACTCCTGAAAACTCTTCTCATAAGATTCGGACCACAAGGACTTTACTTTCTTTTGGGTCAATTGAGTCATAGGAGATGCTATAGAGGAGAAAACCTCAACAAAACGGTGGTAATAGCCAGCTAAACCCAAGAAACTTTGGATATCAGTTGGAGAAATAGGTCTAGGCCAATTTCTAGCAGCTTTCGTCTTTTAGGGATCAACTCTAATACCCTCAAAAGAAATTATATGACCCAGAAAAGAAACTAACCTTAGCCAAAACTCACACTTACTGAACTTGGTAAACAACTTGTGATCTCTAAGGGTTTGCAAGACAGTTCAAAGATGATCAGAATGTTCATCCTCACTATGGGAGTACACCAGTATATCATCAATGAACACTATGACAAACATATCCAGATATTATCTGAACACTCAATTCATGAGGTCCATGAAAGCTGTTGGGGCATTAGTTAACCTGAAAGACATAACAAGAAACTCAAAATGGGTATAACGAGTTCAAAAAGCGGTTTTCGGGATGTCACACTCCCTAAATTTGAGTTGATAATAGCTAGATCGAATGTCTATCTTTGAGCAATAACTTGCACCTTACAATTGGTCAAACAAATCATCTATTCTCGGAAGCGAATACCTTTTCTTTACAGTGACTTTATTCAGTTGGAGGTAATCAATGCACATACGCAAAGAGCCATCTTTCTTTCTCATAAATAACACAGGAGCACCCCAAGGAGAAACACTGGGCTATATCAAACCCTTATCTAGTAGATCTTTGAGTTTCTCTTTCAACTCCTTAAGTTCTGCAGGGGCCATACAGTAAGAAAGAATAGAAATGGGCTGAGTATCGGGAAGAAGATTAATCCCGAACTATATCTCTCTATCAGGAGGTATCCCTGGGAGATCATCCAGAAAAACATCAGAAAACTCAGCCAACAAGACTCTATGAAGAATGGTAACAGGAAACTTTTTATTCACTTTCTGGGCAACAATCGAATCACCCATTGGGGTAGAAACTAGGATAGGCTTAGGAATAATATTAGGACTCATTTCAAAATTCACAGCAATCAAAGGTGTAACATATGAGAAACTGGATCAAGGATCCAACAAAGCATACACATCAAACTGAAATATACGAAGCGTACCAGTAACAACATCGGGAGAGTCCTCCTATTCCTATTGGGATAGTAAAGCATAGAATCTATTTTGGCGCTGCCCACCTGCATTACTAGAAGAGGTGCCCTGAGCTAGGGCTGGGCATGTCGTTGGAATTGGAGCACTAACAGTCTGAGTCTGGATCTGAGGGCGATAGTCAAAATGCCCTTGTCTATCCTGTGGACAATCTCTAACTCTGTGACCCATGTCACTACACCGGAAACAACCCCTCTTCTTACCCCAAAGCTCACCTGAATGAGCACTATTATACTTAGGACACAGGGGATGAATTGGCTTACTGCCAGTACTGTACTGGGATTTTTATACATATGACCTAGTACCTTGCTCCTGCCTACCTCTAAGAATGAAAGCACTAGCAGATGATGGTGATGTCATAGATGAACAATCCTGATACTTAGGGCGACTCCCTCCCTGCTATCTAGTCTGACCCTATCCGTGCTACTTGGACATAGCTCTCTTATTCCCTCTCACTCTATCTCTCTCCTTAATCTTGTCTACCTCAATCTGTTGGGCATGAGTCATCAGCCTAGAAAGATTCATCTCACTTTTCAGCATAGCAGACCTACACTCCTTAACCACATAACTAGATACTCCAGTCATAAACTTACTCATACTAGCCCGATTATCAGCCACAAAGTCAGGAGCATACTTGGCCAACTGATTGAACTTTAGACAGTACTCCCTAAAAGTCATAGAGCCCTGTCGTAGGTTCATAAGCTCTTCCACCTTTGCCTCCTTTATCTCCAAAGGGAAAGACTTATCCAGGAATGCATTCGAGAACTCTTGCCAAGTTATAGGGATGGCTCTCTCACCTCTACTTTTCCTCCAAGAAACAACCCAATCATAAGCAAGGTCTTTCAACCTATACGCAACCAACTCGACACTATGTTCCTCAGAGACATGCATTACCAAAGTAATCTTCTGCACCTCCTCTAAAAACAACCATGGATCCTTATTAGACTTGGACCCATAGAATTCTGGCGGACTCATCCGCATGTAGTCACGAAGCTTGGAAGCAGCTGAATCACCTCCTTGCTACTGGGTCAGCCTAAATATTTTTAGTAACAACTTGGGCCAGTGCCTGAAAGGCTGCCTGAAATTCAACATGAGATACGATTTCATTCAATGGGTCAGCGAGTTGAGGTTGCAGACCATCATTATTTCTTCTCACTTGATGTGGAGGCATATTTCTAAATGAGGAGAGCACGAATTACTAGCAGAGAGAGACACTTTAAGCACGATAGAGTTCTGAAATAAAGAATCACACTTTTTCCTAAAATATCTTGTAGCCTCTTGCTAATAGTTCTGGTGCGCTACATACCGATGATCAAGACTCTACTCAACGCGGCTTGTCAGACTCCCTAGGACACCTTAAAACCTTAGGCTCTGATACCATGTTTGTAACGCCCTAAAAAATGGGTCCCGTAGCGCCACACGGTGCTTGAGGCTACAAGTATCCCCAAGGTAACACTTTGAGTCATTTTTCATTCAGTTCAACACAAATCAACGGGATTTCCATAAATAATCCTCAAATACCAACAAAGTAATCACTATCCAAGAATAAAAGAATTTTAGAAAGATAACAAAATATGACTTATTAGTCAACTCCCAACATCTATACTATTCTAACAAGCCTCTAAGCAAATTAATAAAACCAGCGAGCCATTGAGACAGGCCCCAACTGACTCATACTCAGTTATTAAATGTAAATAATTCTGTGAAACTAACATCAGACATCATGTCCTCGAAACATAAGGACTTACCACAATAGAGGATGTAAAATAGCATGCCCAAAGAATCACTGTCGAACTCGAAACTGAGCACCTAAAACTACATTTGTAATACCCCAGAAAATTTTTCATTGAAACTTTGTGCATAAATGTGTTGAGTTCTATCTTCTAGAATGAATTATAAATATTTCGTCAGAAATGTCTTAGATTATGACCCACCATTGCATAGAGTATCGAATAAGATTTCCAACTATATGTGGATCATCCAAAACGGACACCCGAGCAACGAGTTATGAACATTTCGATCGAACCGTGAATAGTAGTGAACAGTAAAACGTGCAGAAAAAGTACTAAGGCCTGGCGTATTTTTTCTCCAACTTTGGTTTTATCTAATTTGTCTATCGGAGCAAAAAGTTATGGTCAATCTACTTCAGCCTATCAAAAGTGAATTTTTGGGTCAACTTTAAACGATCATAACTCCTCGTACACAATGATCTGGGTGACATACTATATATCATTAGAAATACATGAGAGTCCTCTTTCTAATTAAATAAGTTTCATCCAATTTGAATATCGGAGTAAAACGTTATGGTTGATCTACTTCAAACTATCAAAACAGTCCACCAAAAGAAAGATTCGAGAATTTTTTTGATTTTTAAGGGCATTTTGGTCATTTCTTGGGGTAATACAAATGTAGGTTCAGGTGCTCACATTTCAAGTACCTACAATTAATTACTTTCAAGTCACTTATTCACTTTACAAGTTAACAAACTAAACAAAATTCAAAATAAAAAGTTCACATTTCAAGTACCTACACTTACACACTTTCAAATCACTAATTCACTTTAAAAGTTACCAAGCTATACGAAATTCAAAATGAGAAGTTCACATTTCAAGTACTTATACTTAATAACTTTCATGTCACTAATTTAATTTACAACTTACCAAACTAAACTATATTCAAAATGAAAACTTCACATTTCAAATACCTACACTTAATCACTTCCATGTCACTAATTCAATTTTTAAGTTACCAAACTAAACTAAATTCAAAATAAAAAGTTCACATTTCAAGTACCTACAACAAATTACTTTCAAGTAACTAATTCACTTTACAAGTTACCAAACTAAACTAAATTTAAAATGAAATGTTCGGATTTAAAGTACCTATACATAGACACTTTCAAGCTAGTTGTTCAAATAAGAAATTACCAAATTAAACTAAATTCCAAATGAAAAGTTCATATTTTAAGTACCTACACTTAATAACTTTCAAGTCACTTATTCACTTTACAAGTTATCAAAGTAAACTAAAGTCAAAATGAAAGGTTTATATTTCAAGTATCTACACTTAAACACTTTCAAGTCACTATTTCACATTACAAGTTATCAAAGTAAACTAAATTCAAAATGAAAGGTTTGCATTTCAAGTGCGTACACTTAATCACTTTTAAGTCACTTATTCACTTTACAAGTTACCAAACTAAGCTAAATTTCAAATGAAAAGTTCACATTTCAAGTACCTACAATAAATAACTTTCAAGTCACTAATTCACTTTACAAATTACCAGACTAAATTAAATTGAAAATAAAAAGTTTACATTTCAAGTACCTACACTTAAACACTTTTAAGTCACTAATTCACTTGACAAGTTATCAAAGTAAACGAAATTCAAAATGAAAATTACACATTTCTAGTACCTACACTTAATCACTTTCATTTCACTAATTCACTTTACATGCTACCTAACTAAACTAAATTCCAAATAAAAAGTTCACATTTCAAGTACCTATAATTAATCACTTTCAAATCACTAATTCACTTGGCAAGTTACCAAACTAAACTTAATTAAAAATGAAAAGTTCACATTTCACGTACCCACACTTAATCACTTTCAAGTCATTTATTCACTTTACAAGTTATCAAAGAAAACTAAGTTCCAAATGAAAGGTTTGCATTTGAAGTACCTACACTTAATCACTTTTAAGTCACTAATTCACATAACAACTTATCAAAGTAAACTAAATTCAAAATGAAAAGCTTGCATTTGAAATACCAACACTTAAACGCTTTTAAGACACTTATTCAATTTACCTATTACCAAACTAAACTAAATTCTAAATGAAAATTTCACATTTCAAGTACCTACAATTAATCACTCTCAAGTCA
>NW_025893111.1:221111-240510 GCF_002878395.1 Capsicum annuum
GCACCTAAATTAATCACTTTCAAGTCACTAATTCAATTTACAAGAAACCAGACTAAATTAAATTCAAAATATAAAGTTCACATTTCAAGAACCGACACTTTATCACTTTTAATTTACTAAGTCACTATACAAGTTACCAAACTAAACTAAAATCAAAATAAAAAGTTCTCACATTTCAAGTATTTACACTTAATCACTTTCAAGTCAGTTATTTACTGTATAACTTACCAAACTAAACTAAAATCAAAAGGAAAATTTCATATTACAAGTACCTACACTTAATCACTTTCAAGTCCCTAATTCGCTTTACAAGTTACCAAACTAAACTAAATTCAAAATGAAAAGTTCATATTTAAAGTATCTACACTTAAAAATTTCAAGTCACTAATTCACTTTACAAGTTACCAAACTAAATTAAATTCAAAATAAAAAGATAACATTTCAAATACCTACACTTACTCATTTTCATGTCACTAATCTAGTTTACAAGTTACCAAACTAAATTAAATTCAAAAGCAAAAGTTCACATTTGAAGTACCTACAATTAATCACTTCCAAGTAACTAGTTCTCTTTACAAGTTACCAAACTAAACTAAATTCAAAATTAAAATTTCTCATTTCAAGTACCTACATTTTATAACTTTCATGTCATTAATTCACTTTATAAGTTACCAAACTAAACTAAATTCAAAATGAAAAGTTCACATTTCAAGTACCTACACTTAATCACTTTCAAGTTACTAATTCACTTTACAAGTTAACAAACTAAATAAAATTTAAAATGAAAAGTTCACATTTCAAGTACCTATACTTACACACTTTCAAATAACTAATTCACTTTACAAGTTACCAAGCTATACGAAATTCAAAATCAGAAGTTCACATTTCAAGTTTATACTCTTAATCACTTACGTGTCACTAATTTACTTTACAAGTCACCAAACAAAACTAAATTCAAAATGAAAAGTTCACATTTCAAATATCTATTCTTAAAACACTTTCATGTCACTAATTCACTTTCTAAGTTATCAAACTAAACTAAATTAAAAGTGAAAAGTTCACATTTCAAGTATCTACTGTATGACCCCGTAAAAATCGCATGTCAAATTCAGCTCGTTAAGCTCCATGAGAGATTCCAGCAATTATAAAAATTTTGCTAAGTGTTTAAGCTCAACACTTAATCTCATTTTAGACCTCTTAACTTCAGGAATTTATTTGACGACCTACTGGACCTCCATTTTTGTATTTTCATGTTTCGTTGCGATTGGGAAAGCCCCTAGTACGTATTGGACACATTCCGGGCACATTTTGGGCACAGTTCAGTGGCTAACTCACTAGTTTGAAATGCTCCCGCATTTTGGGTGCATTTCAGGTCAAAATTTCAATTCAAATTCAAATGGTCATAACTTTCTGTATATAATTAACTGTGAGAGCTGCTACATATCAATGGAAAGATCTTTGAGTATTCTTTCCAATGCAATTGGTTTCATTCAATTTGAACATCGAAGTAAAAATTATGATCAATTTACTTCATCCTGTCAGACAGTCAACAAAGGAACAGTTAAGTCTTTCTCTCTTTCTTTAGGGGCACTTAGGTCATCTTTCTCTCCTAAATATACTCCATAACATAGGATTAATGACATTTGAGACCAGAATATACTTCTTTTGCTCAATTTCTCTCCAATATTATCGAGAACAAGTAAGGGTTCAATAGGGGGTTTCAAGAATTAAGTTTTAAATCATGTATTGTAAATAATTTTTTGTGGTATGATTATGTTGATGTTGATGTTTGTTCTATGGTTTTAAGTTGGGATCTTTATATATTTTCATGAAGCTATGTTAGTATGTAAGTTGAAATATGTGAACTTAGTTGTTTATGATGTCTATATTGATGTTGATAATGAAGTTGTTGATAATGAATGATTCCCAAGTTGGAATCTTTATGTGTTTCTATGAATATATGATATGATATGAGTTGGAAACATATAAACTTGGTTGTTCATGATGTAAAATTTTATGATTTCACCTATGCCTAAATTATGCATGTAAGATGTTTTATTAGATGTTTAAGAGAAACAAGAAACATTTATTATGTATTATTAGGGTCTAAAAGATGAATTCATGCCATTCACCTTATGCTTGAATGGTTTTCATGCTATTGTTGTACAATAAATATGTTGTTGGAATGCCATGATGTTAGATTATGAAATCATGATCTTGATTATTTGCATTCCTACCATGTGCAAGTTTATGATATCTATGCACTTCATGAAATTTCCCCCAACTTATTTTATTATGAATGGTTGATATTGATCATGTATTTAAGATTGTCAAGAAGTGTCAATTTCCTTCTATCGAATCTTGGGTGTACTTGTATCCAAAAAATATAGCTTTGTGCCTAGAGCCATGTCATGTTTTCACGATTTCCATAGTCAAGCCATGTTCCATAAAACTCAGTCAGTCATGCGACTCAGGAAAAATACAGCAACTCAGTATTCTCAGAAATCTCATGAACTCACTCAGTCGTAATCAGTAGTACATTAGTCAACGAAACTCAGCAACTTAGCTTAGTATTCATGTTCAGTGTCTATTAAGATAGAAGTAGGATTCAGCACCGAGCGAACCCAAGGATGGGAATTTATACTACCAGATTAAAGGTGATATTCCTAGAAGCAATCCTTGCGTTCCAGCACTATGTAGCCAGCATAGGTTGAGATATCAACACTACTAACTTTTGAGTTGATGAGGTGGATACCCGCTATTTTATTATGTGGACACTAGCAGATTTAAGTGTCACTCATAGCTTATCTTTTTCCATGGTATGGTATTGGCACCCCTCAAATTAAGGTATATATTGGACCCCTATTTAGCTATTGAAGCACATTCGGGGCATGTCGTTTAGATGAATTCTCCCATAGTTCAGTTACAAAATTAGGACTGTCAGATACAGTTAACTCAGATACAATAAGGAATTCAGATAGTTCCACCAGATTCAAGACTGTCAGATATAATCATTCATGTTATCAGTTATCAGAACTCACTTATCAGTTATGTTAGATATCGGTAAACCATGTTATTAGTATTCAGTTTCAAGACTGTTAGATGTAATCAATCAGACCAGTTCTTCATAATCAGAACTATCAGAAATAATCATTCACTTATCAGTAATATAGTATCAGTCTCTCAGTATTCCATAATACGTACCAGTTCCTCACTTATTAGTGACCCAGATATCAATATCAATAAACTCAATCGTTCAGTATCTTAGTATCAATAAACTCATGTGTCAGCATTCAGACTCAGTAGTTAGTATCACTACGGGTTCAATTACAATTATTTGTGCATGTATGTATTCTCACGTTCAAATCAGTCAGCATTGTTCATACATATAAACCCTTTGCATATAGCCTACCTCACTCGTATACTCAGTATATTCACTCTTACTGACGCATTTACGCTATGGTGTTTTATTTTAATGTTACACCATCGGTTCAGAGGTATGAATTTTAGAGTAGTAGTAGCATTGCAGATTTCAGCCATCAGTGTCAGCAGTAAGTCCTTTTCATTTGAGGATGATATGTTTATTACTTTATTTATAATTTTAGTTTAGTTTTCAATTGATGGAGATAGTTGGAGACATGTTCATTCAATTCCTTATTCAGTATAGTTAGAGGCTTTCATACTATAACATGTCAGACAGTTATTTTAGATTTGTGTTGATATTTTTATACTATTTTCAAAAATTATTTTATTAGATGTTTATTCAGATTTGAAACTTATGGCCTTATAGTATTATGTTTCCACATATTTTACAGTATGGTTATTCAGTGCTTAGGTACAGATATCATTCATAGGTTAGTTTGTGGTCCTTCGGGGTCATGGCCACCGTGTAGCATTTCGATTTAGAAAATTGGGCCATTACAAACTTGGTATTTGAGCCTAAGGTTCAACAGTGTCCAAGGAGGTCTGAAAGCCGCATCTAGTATAGTCTTGTACATGGGTGTGTGCTGCACCACACTTATGTACAGGAGGCTATGAGATGTTTCAGGAGCAATTTCCCTTCTTTCATGTTTCAGATCGTGCTATCGAAAGGTTTCCTAAGAAACTCATTTAGTTTTAGATCATGCTTCCCTCATGTCAACTTTACCTTACTTTTAAGGTAACAGAAATGGTGAAGCTCAAGTCCTAAAGATAGGGCTTTCTTAGACAGTCCCTACAGTCAGTTATGGGATTTTCCACATACCCAAACAGTATCCCATTCATGATCATGAGAACTCACTCTTGAACCAAAGGGTTTAGCAGTAATAAAATTAGGGTAATTTTAATCGAACTGATCAGAGTATGTATTCATGGGGATAGTAGAGCCAAAATGAATCAGCAGGCTTGAACAGTGCAAAATAGAAATTTAAGTTTATTGACTTGAAATTAGGCATGAATGTATGTGTGCGACATTAGTAGTATGTGAGAAAATAGAAGAAGATGATGTGTTTGGTAAGGAAAGCATGTGTCATTCAAGGTGTAGATATATGATTGTGATTACAGTCCAGTTTAGAGTTTAGTACATAGTGCCAGAATGTACAGAAAAACAGTTAGGGAAGAAAATTCCCAACCCATTCTTATCTCAGCATAAAGTTCCGTACCTCAATTATCATGATGCCTATGCATACTTCACATCTCAGTTTCATGAACACAGTTTATATTCATACATTTTCCAGAGAATCATGTGTGCTTATAGTTCACTCAGTGTTACGAATCATGCCTCATGAACATTGAAACTCCAAACTCAGGTCATGCAACTCATGACTAATGTACACATATCATGCTTTACAGCATACTCAGCTTCCATGACTTATGATATGCCCCTACAGATCAGATACATTTAGACTACGTCATATATATCCTTCATTCAAACCTTATTGGTAAATCTATACTATTGATATTTTACTCCTCAAAGTTTCAGTCATATGTCAAATTCACCTAGTATCCATTCATGCTTCAGGTCCTCCTGCTTTAATCCTTCAGTAAGTTGTCCTTATGGAATAGTATAGCAATGAGCAGTTGCTTAGATGAGTGAGAGTAAATGTTTTGTGTTAAGAGAAGGTTGTTTCATGCTTGTTTTACACGAGGGTATAGTTATGAAGATTGGCTTAAATGTCATGTTATTATACAAGTAAACATCTAGCAAGAGGTTGTATTTCGAAGTGGGGAAGTTTCAGAGTGAAAATGTACTTTTAGATCCCTGACTTATGCTAGTTTTCAATGTTCAACTATTAAAAACTCAGTTTCTATCTCAATTATAGTTTCAGTATCTAGTACTCAGTGATCAGTGTTCAGTTCTTGTATTCAGTACTTCAACATAAGTCTAAACCTCAATTACAGTGATAGTTCAGAAATCAATATTCAGTAAAGGACTTAGATAGTCCTACAGAACTATGGCTTCTGTTACCAGTTACTTAGCCTCAGAATTTAGTACTTCTATACCAGCTACAGTCTGAGTTAAAATGTCAGCTTCAGTTCAGTAACAAGATCAGAAACTCAGTTCAATTTTAGATTTTCTTGACTAAGTATATAATTATCAGTTATTCAGTTATCAGTGTTTTAGTACTCCAGTTTATAAACTATTTCAGAACCATGGCACACGTTTGGTCTCATATTAACAAATAATATAGACTTTATGAATCCATGCTCAGTCACCTCATGTTACTAAGTTGTCAATACTTCCTATGTATAATACTAATACTCTATAAATTCAGTCTAACTATTCAGTCAAAGCTTAGTTCAGCCTTACAGGCCCAGTATTCAACTTTCAGTTGTTCAGCTAATCAGATAAGTTAGTGTATTTGTGTCCTTGTGCTCAACATCCAAATGAATCTTTTTAGTAGTCCCAGATACAGTGCATGAAGCTTAGTCACTTTATCTTAGAAGAAATTTGTAGGCCTCAACTCATCTTACCAAATTCTAATTAGAATATGATTTTAGTACTCAGTTGTCTTATACAGGCAAGTTCGTAGAGTTTAGTTTTACCATCTCTCCATCTTTTTGCACTAGCCAAAATCTCATGAAAGAGTGTAACTATTCTGAGATAAACCAGCCAAGTAGATGCAAGCTCATCTCAATTCATGTAACATGCCTCACTTCCAGAACCCAGATAGTCAGTCATGATTCAGTTCCTAGGTGCCTTGTACATCGCCTCCGTTTTCCTCAATATTTCAGCAAAGTCAGTCCAGTTTCTTCAAAGGACATTGTGTCCCAATAGGGAGATACGCTCTAATTTCCTAAACCTTCATGACATAAACATGTTGCTCTTTTTCTCTTAGTGAGTCCAGTTTTGAGGAAGGGTTACTCATAAATTTACCCTCTAGCTCCAAAATCATAGTCGTACGCCATGTACTTAATGGCTCAGTTTAGTTCATGATACTCAGTCCATGTCACACATTATAGACTCAGTTCAGATTATGATATTCAGTTCATGCATCATGTTCCAGACTCAGTTATGTTCTTATGTTTTCACTTAGGCGTAATTGGAAATAAATCTCAGGCTTATCATTATGTTCAGTTCATGGTAACAGTCTTCCTTGAACTCATTTAGTTTTATGTTCAAGTTTTAGTACCAAACTTGGTATCCAAATTCATGCTCACGTTCTCATTACAAGCTTGGTACTAAGTACCATTACCTATTCAATTAGGCAATCATGTATCAGATCAGTTGTATAATCATGCATCAGATATGCATGTCCAGTATGATATAAATTCAGCTTATCAGTCATGTCAGTCATGAAATCACGTTTTAGTCATTCATGTTCAGCTTATTTCAATCTTATTATTTCCCCTCTCAGTCAGTCTCATTCGAGGATGAATGTTTACAAGGGGTAGATATTGTAAGACCCCATAAAAATCGCATGTCAAGTTCAGTTCATAAAGCTCCATAAGAGATTCCAACACTTATAAAAATTTTGCTAAATGTTCAAGTTCAACACTTAAATCACATTTTAGACCTCATATCTTTGGGAATTTATTTGATGACCTTCTTCACCTCCGTTTTTAGATTTTTTAGTTGCATTGTGATGGGGAAAGCCACAAGTACGCATGGGCGCATTTCAGTGACTAACTCACTAGTTTGAAATGTTCCCGCATTTCGGGCACCTTTCAGGTCAAAATTCCAGTCAAATTTAAACGATCATAACTTCCTTTATATAATTAACTGTGAGATCTGGTATATATCAATGGAAAGATCTTTGAGTCTTCTTTCCAATTCAATTAGTTTAATCCAATTTGAACATTGGAACAAAAAGTTGTTATTTATTTACTTCTGCCTATCAGACAGTTAATGGAGGGACAACTACGTCTTTCTCTCTTTCTTTAGGGGCATTTTGGTCATCTTCCACCCCTATATATACTTCATAACACAGGATTAATGACATTTGAGACCAGAATATACTCCTTTTTCTCAATTTATCTCCAAGATTATCAAGAACAAGTAAGGGTTCAATTGGAGGTTTCAAAATTCAAGCCAATTTCACTGTAAATTTTCACAGAGTCTTAATCTAAGGTATACATATTATTGATCCATGGATCCCTTTCATCCATGGAGCTCAAGAATCAAGTTTTAAATCATGTATTGTGAATACTTTTTTGTTGTATGATTATGTTCATGTTGATGGTTGTTGTATGGTTTCAAGTTGGGATCTTTATGTATTTTCATGATGCTATGTTATTATGTAAGTTGAAATCTATGAAGTTAGTTGTTTATGGTGTCTATATTGTTGGATGTTGATAATCAAGTTGTTGATGATGAATGATTCCTAAGTTGGAATCTTTATGTGTTTCTATGAATCTTGATATTAAATGAGTTGGAAACATGTAAACTTGATTGTTCATGATGTAAAATTTTATGATTTCACCTATGCCTAAATAGTGCATGTAAGGTGTTTGATTAAATGTTTAAGAGTAACAAGAAATATGTATTATGTATTATTATGGTCTAAAAGATGAATTCATGCCATTAACCTTATGCTTGAATGGCTTCCATGCTATTGTTGTACAATGAATATGTTGTTGAAATGCCATGATGTTAAGAGTATGAAATCATGATCTTGATTACATGCATTCCTACCATGTGCAAGTTTATGATATCCATGCACTTCATGAAATTTCCCCTAACTTATTTTATTATGAATGGTCGATATTGATCATGTAATCAAAATTGTCAAGAAGTTTCAGTTTCCTTCTATCGAGCCTTGGGGGTAATTGAACCCAAAAAATATAGTTATGTTCCTAGAACCATGTTATGTTTTCACGATATCCACAGTCAAGCTATGTTCCATAGAACTCAGTCAGTCATATGACTCAGGAAAAATACAGTACCACATTATTATCAGAAATCTCATGAACTTAGTCATTCATAAGTAGTATTCCGTCAGTCAACAGAACAAAGCAACTCAGCTCAGTATTCATGTTCAGTGTCTATTAATATGGGAGTAGGATTCAGCACTGAGCGAACCCAAGGATGGAAATCCATATTGCTAGATTAAGGGTAAGATTCCTAGAAGCAATCTTTGCATTCCAGAACTATGTAGCCAGCATAGGTTGAGACATCAACACTACTAACTTTAGAGTTGATGAGGAGGATACCCGCCGTTCTCTTATGGGGACACTACCAGATTTGAGGGTCATTCGCAGCTTGTCTTTACCCGTGGCACGGTATAGACACCCTTCGAATCAGGGTACAGATTGGACCCCAATTTAGCTATTGAAGCACATTCGAGGCATGTCCATTAGATGAATTCTTCTACAGTTTTAGGTACAAAATCAAAACTTCCAGATATAGTCAACTTAGATACAGTATGGAACTAGATAGTGCCATCACATTTAGGACTGTCAGATACAATCATTCATGTTATCAGTTATATCAGTTATCAGAACTCACTTATCAGTCATGTTAGATATCGGTAAACAATGTTATTAGTATTTAGTTTCAAGACTGTCAGATACAGTCAATCAGACCTGTTCTTTATAATCAGAACTGTCAAAAACAATCATTCACTTATCAATAATATAATATCAGTCTCTCAGTATTGCATAATACAGTATCAGTTCCTAACTTATTAGTGACCCTGATATAAATATCAATAAAATCAAGCATTCAGTATCTCAGTATTAGAAAACTCATATGTCAGCATTCAGACTTACTAGTCAGTATCACTATGGGTTCAGTTACAATTATTTGTGCATGTATGTATTCTCACGTTCATATCAGTCAGCATTGTTCACGTATATAAACCCTTTGCATATAGCCTACCTAACTCATATACTCAGTACATTCAGTCTTACTGATGCATTTATGTTACACCATAGGCTCAGAGGCACAAGTTTCAGAGCAGCAGTAGCATTCCAAATTTCAGCAGTCAGTGTCAGCAGTGAGTCCTCTTCATTCGAGGATGATATGATTATTTATAATCATTTTAGTTTAGTTTTCAGTTGATTGAGTTAGTGTAACGCCCCAGAAAATGGGTCCCGGAGCGTCACACAATGTTTGAGCCTACGAGTAGCCCCAAGCGAACCCTTTGAGCCATTTTCATTCAGCTCAACACAAATCAACAGGGTTTCCATAAATAACCCCCAAATATAAACAGAGTAATCATCATCCAAGAATAAAAAAAATTCAAAATGATAACAAAATATGACTTATTGGTCAACTCCCAATATCTATACTAGTCTGACAAGCCTCTAAGAAAATCAATAAAATCAGCGAGCCATTGATGAATGCCCTAATTGACTCATACTCAGTTATCAAATGTAAACGATTTCGTGAAACCAACATCAGACATCACGTCCTCGAAACATAAGGACTTACCACAACAGAGGATATAGAACAGCGTGCCCGAAGAATCACTATCGAACCTAAAACTGAGCACCTAAACCTACATTCCGAGAAAATACAGCCCACATTTGAAGATGTGGGTCAGTACCATGGAAAGAAACCGAGTATATGGGGGTGTATGCAGTTGTATAAACATCATCATCATATATATTTATTAGAAATATGCAGGATGTATGAAAGACTCACATAGATCGAAGAAAATCATCATAATCATGAGAGGGTGAAATAAGTACAATAACACATTTGAGTCATCATATAATTTGTCAATCACTTTCAGTTTATCAAGAATATCAATTCTCATAATGTAAATATCATTTAAATCTTTCGAAAGAATAACTTTGACAATTCCACTTTCAAATCACTTCACTATTCACCATAGAAACAAGAAAACACACACACTGGGAGATCCTATAACCGACATAAACCATGTGAGCTACATGGAGTCCAACGTACAACCCACGTTGGGGAGAGCCGTCCTATCCTTGCCATCAGAGTAGGACTATCGATATCAAATCCACAAAAACTAGTGATCATTATATAAATAAGCCTCAGGCTCACTCCTATGGGGGTACGTAGTTCTAGGAAAGTAAGGTCGCTTTATACCTCCCACTAGGTGCTAAAGATTTCTCCCGGACATAGTTCAGATCATTTCAAAGACAATCCATAAAAAAAAAATTTTGGTAATATATAAATATACATCGGGAGCCATCATGCTTCCTATCTATCAAAATCAACCACGTTGTGGATTTCTTGCACACTCGAGTTCAAAACAACTCTATTAAGACCAAAGGGTCGAATCATTCAAAATATCTCAAATATTCAACATCAACGTTCTTATAACACACACTTTCTCAAAAAAAAGACACTATTTCCAATAGGGATTCACGATCCAAATATCAAAATCATGATAAATATCATTCAAGATTCATATTTTATATCACCACACATGTAAATTCATCTTTCAAAATCATAAACAACAAGATCTCATAATAATCATCATAAGATATGGGTTCATGCTTCATATTCATAAAAATCAAATATAAATCATGCCTTTGTAAAGAAAATTACATTTGGGCACAAGAACGAAAGAGAGTTCTTGTTGAAAAACTCCACATACCTTGAATGATGAACTTTAGATCGTAACTCATTTTTGAGATGTTAATCGTGCCTTTGAGTGATGGTTCTTGGAGTTCTTGAACTAGAAACTTGAAATCTTGAATAAATTTGCAGAATAAATGGTGAACTTTGGAGGTTCTTGAAGTTGAATGTAGGAGCTTAGGGTTTTCTTTTTGAGGGAGTTTGATGAAATATAAAATATAATGATTCTAATAGGCTTTAATATAGGGTTTGGATGGATTTTGGGTGAGGGGGAATGACCAAAACTCCCCTAAATATAAAAAAAATTCTCGAATCTGTCCTTTGGTGGACTGTTTTGATAGTCTGAAGTAGATCAACCATAACCTTTTACTCCGATATTCAAATTGGATGAAACCAATTTCATTAGAAAGACGACTCGCAGAGATTTTCGTTGATATATAGTAGATCACCCCGATCATTATGTACAAGGAGTTATGTTTGGTTAAAGTTGCAGCAAAAATACGCCAGGCCTCAGTACTTTTTCCTGCACGTTTTACTGTTTACTACTATTCACGATTCGGTCGGAATTTTCATAACTCGTCGCTCAGATGTCCATTTTGGATGATCCACATATCATTGGAAATCTTATTCGATACGCTATGCAATGGTGGGTCATAATCTAAGACATTTAGCACGAAAATTTTATAATTAATTCTAGAAGATAAAACCCAATATGTTTACGAACAAAATTTCATCAAAAAATTTCCCAGGGTATTACATTATCCCCTCCTTGGAAACATTCATCCTCGAATGATGCTAGACATCCCAAGATTTGATATGGAATAGAGCATACAGCTGAAACCATTCATTAGACTCATCACCACATCGTTTCTCACTTCGAATGCAACATAGAATGCATAAATTTAAGAAACTACAGCTGAACACATAACAAATGATAGCTGAACACATAATAAATGACAGCTGAACTACTGCAACTTTTATCAAAAGTGCATGATTTAAGAAAGAATGGTAGCTTCAGCTTGATTGGAGTTCGCAGATAATAGGTGCGGGTACTGGGATCGCATATCCGCCTCAGCTTCCCAAGTTGCACCCTCAACAGATTGGTTTCGCCACAACACCTTGACCAAGGGAGCTTCTTTGTTCCATAGTCCTCGGACACCAAAATTAAGAATCTCAACAGAAATCTCATCAAAAGAAAGATTTTCTTGAATGTCAGCACTCACAGAGGAATCCACTACCACCGCATCGCTAATATGCTTTCTAAGCATGGAGACATGGAATATTGGATGAACAGAGGACAACTCGGAAGGCAACTCAACTTCATAAGCTACCTTACCAACACGACTAAGAGTTTTGTAAGGACCAACATAATGGGGACTAAGCTTCCCCTTCTTTCTGAATCTTTTCACCCCCCTCATGGGTGAATTTTTCAGATACACTAGGTCACCAACTTCAAACTCAAGCTCTCTCTTTCTAACATCCGCATATGATTTCTGATTACTCTGCACAGTTTTCAACCTTTCCCTAATCAACTTAACTTTTTCCATAACCTCAAATACCAAATCAAGACCAGTCACAGCCGCTTCATCCACCTCGAACCAACCTATGGGTGATCTATACTTCCTCCCATATAAGGCTTCAAATGGAGCCATGCCAATACTAGAGTGGAAACTGTTATTGTAAGAAAACTCTATCAACGGTAAGTGATCATCCTAACTTCCCTTAAAGTCAAGTGCACAAGCTCTAAATATATCCTCTAAAGTCTGGACGGTCAGCTCAGCCTGACCATCATTCTGCGGATGAAAAGCAGAACTCAAAAGCACTTGGTTACCAAGACCCTTCTGAAAAGCTTTCCAAAATTGCGAAGTGAACTGAGTACCCCTATCCGAAATGATACAAAAGGGAACTCTATGCAGTCTGACTAGCTCTCAGATATACAATCTAGCATAATCCTCAGCAGTATATAAAGTATGAACAGGCAAGAAATGAGCAGACTTAGTCAACCTATCAACCACAACCCAAATGTAATCATGATGGCGTCGGGAAGGAGGTAAACCAATCATGAAGTCCATATTTATCTCTTCCCATTTCCAGGTGGGAATAATAAACTCTTGCATCATACCACTAGGTCTTTGGTGTTCAGCCTTAACCTGTTGGCATGTTGTACACTTAGCTACAAATGTTGCTATATCTTTCTTCATGCCACTCCACCAGTAGATTTCCCGTAAGTCAAGGTACATCTTGGTGGCACCAGGATGAATAGAATATCACGCCCCGTGCGCTTCAGCTATAATCCTCTATCTCAAATCATCAACCTTCGGGACACATAATCTACCATGCAATCTCAACACACCATCTCCCCCTTGGGAGAAAACCTCTACTCTTTGGTCCTTGACTGACTCTTTCAGTCTGACCAAACTAGCATCTAAGTATTGTTTTTCCTTCACTTCCAAAACAAAGGAGGATTCGGAACTACTATGAACCCCTACACTACCTTCAGCAAAGTCAAACAACCTACCCCCAATCTAGCCAAATGATGTACATCACGAGCAAACTCTTTCTTTCTCACAAACAACACAGGAGCACCCCAAAGAGAAATATTAGGCCTTATGAAACCCTTATCTAGTAGATCTTTGAGTTGATTTTTCAACTCCTTAAGTTTCGTAGTGGCCATATGGTATGGAGGAATAGAAATGGGCTGAGTAGCGGGGTGAAGACCAATCCTAAACTCTCTCTCTCTATCAGGAGGTATCCCTAGGAGATCATCCGAAAAGACATCAAAAAACTCATTGACGACGTTAATAGACTGGAGAGCTGGAGTCTCAAACTTAGTGTCTTTGACTCTAACCAAATGGTAAATACACCCCTTTGAAATAAACTTTCTAGCTTTAAGGTAAGAGATAAAATGACTCTTGGGTGACACAGAATTCCCAGACCACTCAAACACGGATGCACCTGGAAACTAAAACTTGACCACTCGGGTCTGACAATCAATAGAGGCATAAGAAGAATACAGCCAGTCCATACCCATAATCACATCAAAATCGACGATGTTTAACTCAATCAGATCAGCCAACAAGACTCTATGAAGAATGGTAACAGGACACTTTTTATACATTTTCTGGGCAACAATCAAATGACCCACTAGTGTAGAAACTAGGATAGGTTTAGGAATAATCTTAGGACTTATTTGAAAATTCACAGCAATCAAAGGTGTAACATATGAGAAACTGGAATCAGGATCCAACAAAGAATACATATCAAACTGAAATATAGGAAGCATACCAGTAACAACATCGAGAGAGTCCTCCTATTGCTGGCGGGATGGTAAAGCATAGATTTTATCCTGGAGATGCCCGCCAGCATTGCTAGAAGAAGCACCCTGAGCTGAGGCTGGGCGAGTCGCTGGAACTGGAGCACTAACAGTCTGAGTCTGGGTCTGAGGGCGATAGTCACGATGCCCTTGTCCATCCTGTGGACAATCTCTAACTCTGTGACCTATGTTACCACACCAAAAACAACCCCTCTTCACACCCCAACACTCACCCGAATGAGCTCTACCATACTTAGGACACAGGGGATAATTTGGCTAACTGCCAACACTATACTGGGACCTGGATGCATATGACCTGGTACCTTGCGTCTTCCTACCTCAAGGAACGGAAGCATTAGTAGATGACGATTCTGGCATAGACGAACGACCCTGATACTGAGGGCGACTCCCTCCCTGTGGTCTAGTCTGACCCTGTCTGTGCTGCTCGAACCTAGCTCTCTTATTCTCTCTCATTCTATCTTTCTCCTTAATCTTGTCTGCCTCCATCTTTTGGGCATGAGTCATTAGCCTAGAAAGATTCATCTCACTATTCAGCATAGCAGACCTACACTTCTTAACCACATAACTAGACACTCTAGTCACAAACGTACTCATACTAACGCAATTATCAGCCACTAATTCAGGAGCATACTTGGCCAACTGATTGAACTTTAGACAGTACTCTCTAACCGTCATAAAGCCCTATTGCAGGTTCATAAACTCTTCCACCTTCACCTCCCTTATCTCCAAAGGGAAAAACTTATCCAGGAATACATCCTGGAACTCTTGCCAAGTTGTAGGGACAACTCCCTCACCTCTACCTTTCCTCCAAGCAACAACCCAGTCATAAGAAAGGTCTTTCAACCTATACACACCCAACTCCACACTCTGTTCCTCAGATACATGCAATAGCTGAGTAATCTTCCGCACCTTCTCTAAAAACAACCGTAAATTCTCATCAGACTTGGACCCATAGAATTCCGACAGATTCATCCACACGAAATCACGGATCTTGGCAGTAGCTGAATTACCTCCCTGCTGCTGTGGAGCTGGGGCCAGGTTGGCCTAAATATTTGCAGTAACATCTTAGGCCAGCGCCTGAAAGGCTGACCGAAATTCAGCATGAGACACGTTTTCATTCAATGGATCAGCGGGTTGAGGTTGCTGACCATCATTATTTCTTCTCGCTCAATATGGAGGCATATTTCTGAAAAAGCAGAGCATAAATCAATAGCAGAAAGAGAAACTTTAAGCATGATAGACTTCTGAAAGAAAGAATCACACTTTTTCCTAAAACATCTTGTAGCCTCTTGCTCATAGATGTGGCGCGCTACACACCGATGATCAAGACTCTACTTAATGTGGCTTGTCAGACTCCTAGGACACCTTAAAACCTTAGGCTTTGATACCAAGTTTGTAATGCCCCAGAAAAAGGGTCCCGGAGCATCTCACGGTGCTTGAGGCTACGAATAGCCCCAAGCTAACCCTTTGAGCCATTTTCATTTAGTTCAACACAAATTAATGGGGTTTCAATAAATAACCCTCAAATATCAATAGAGTAATCATCATCCAAAAATAAAAGAATTTCAAAAGGATAACAAAATAGGACTTATTAGTCAACTCCCAACATCTATACTAGTTTGATAATCAACTAAGAAAATTAATAAAACCAGTGAGCCATTGAGACATGCCCCAATAGACTCATACTTAGTAATCAAATCTAAATAATTCCATGAAACAACATCAGACATCACGTCCTCAAAACATGCGGACTCAGCACAACAGAGAATGTAGAACAGCATGCCCGAAGAATCACTGTCAAACTTTGAACTGAGCACCTGAACATACATTCCGAGAAAATACAGCTCACATCCGAGGATGTAGGTCAGTACCATGGAAAGGAACCGAGTATATTGGGGTGTGTGCAGTTATATAAACATCATCATAAATATTTATAAGAAATATGCAAGATGTATGAAAGACTCCCATAGCCCGAAGAAAATTATCATAATCATAAGAGGATGAAATAAGTACAATAACACATGTGAGTCATCATATAATTTATCAATCACTTTCAGTTCATCAAGAATATCAATTCTCATAATATAAATATCATTTAACTCTTTCGAAAGAATAACTTTCATAATTCCACTTTCAAATCACTTCACCATTCACCATAGACACAAGGAAACAAACACACACTGGGAGATCCTATAACCGACATAAACCATGTGAGCTACATGGAGTCCAACGTACAACCCATGTTAGGGAGTGTCATCCTATCCTTGCCATCAGAATAGCACTATCGATATCAAATTCACACAAACTAGTGATCACTATATAAATCAGCCTTAGGATCACTTCTACAGGGGCACGTCGTTCTAGGGAAGTAAGGTCGCTTTATACCTTCCACTCGGTGCTAAAGATTTCTCCCAGACTTAGCTTAGATCATTTCAAAGACAATCCAAAACAAAACAATTGTAGTAATATATAAATATACATCGGGAGCCATCGTGCTTCCCATCTATCAAAATGAACCACATTGTGGATTTCTTTCACACTCGAGTTTAAAACAACTCCATTAGGACCAAAAGGTCAAATCATTTAAAATATATCAAATATTCAACATCAAAGTGCTTATAACACACACTTTCTAAAAAAACACAATTTCCAATGGGGATTACGACCCAAATATCAAAATCATGATAAATATTGTTCAAGATTCATGCTTTATATCACCACACATGTAAATTCATCTTACAAAATCATAAAAAGCAAGATTTCATAATAAATATCATAAGATATGGGTTCATGCTTCAAATTCATAAAAATCAAATAAAAATCAGGCCTTTGTAAAGAAAATTAATTTTGGGCACAAGAATGAAAGACAGTTTTTGTTGAAAAACCCCACATACCTTGAATGATGAAATTTAGATCGATACTCATTTTTAAGATGTTAATCATTCCTTAGAATGATGGTTCTTGGAGTTCTTGAACTAGGAACTTGGAATCTTGAATAAATTTGCAGAATTAATATTGACCTTTGGAGGTTCTTGAAGTTGGACGTAGGAGCTTAGGGTTTTCTTTTTAAGGGGGTTTGATGAAATATAGCGTATAATCCTTCTAATAGGATTTAATATAGGGTTTGGACGGATTTTAGGTGAGGGGGAATGACCAAAACTCCCCTAAAAATCAAAAAAATTCTCGAATCTGTCCTTTGGTGGACTGTTTTAATAGTCTGAAGTAGATAAACCATAATGTTTTACTCCGATATTCAAATTGGATGAAACCAATTTCATTAGAAAGAGGAATCTCATATATTTCCATTGATATCATTATGTACGAGGAGTTATGATCGTTTCAAGTTGATGCAAAAATTCACTTTTGATAGGCTAAAGTAGATCGACCATAACTTTTTGCTTCGAACTTCAAATTGGATGAAACCAATTTCATTAGAAAGAGGAATCTCATATATTTTCATTGATATATAGTATCTTACCCAGATCATTGTGTACGAGGAGTTATGATCGTTTGAAGTTGACCCAAAAATTCACTTTTGATAGGCTGAAGTAGATCGACCATAACTTTTTGCTCTGATAGAGAAATTGGATGAAACCAATTCCATTGGAAAAAGAACTTGCAGAGCTTTCGGTTGATATATAGTTGATCACCCAGATCATTATGTACAAGGAGTTAGGATCATTTAATGTTGGAGTAAAAATATGCCAGGCCTCAGTATCGTTGGAAATTTTATTCGATATTCTACGCAATGGTGGGTCATAATCTAAGATATTTTGTACGGAAAATTTATAATTCATTCTAGAAGATAGAACCCAACATGTTTACGCATGAAATTTCAACAAAAAAATTTTTGGGGTATTACATCATCCCCCCTGGAAACATTCATCCTCGAATGACGCTAGACATATCAAGATTAGATACGGAATAGAGCATACAGCTGAAACCATTCATTAGACTCATCACCACATCATTTCTAACTCCGAATGCAACATAGAATGCATAAATTCAAGAAACTACAGCTGAACACATAATATATGACAGCTGAACTGCGGCAACTTTTATCAAAAGTGCATGATTTAGGAAAGAATGGTACCTTCAACAGATTGGTTTCGCCACAACACCTTGACCAACGGAACTTCTTTGTTCCTTAGTCTTCGGACACTGAAATCAAGAATTTCAACAGGAATCTCATCAAAGGAAAGATTTTCTTGAATGTTAGCACTCACAGAGGAATCCACTACCACAAGATCGCTAATATGCTTTCTAACCATGGAGACATAGAATATTGAATGAACAGAGGACAACTCGAAAGGCAACTCAACTTCATAAGCTACCTTACCAACATGGCTAAGAATTTTGTAAGGACCAACATAACGGGGACTAAGCTTCCACTTCTTTCTGAATCTCTTCACCCCCCTCATGGGTGAAATTTTCAGATACACTAGGTCACTAACTTCAAACTCAAGGCCTCTCCTTCTAACATCCGCCTATGACTTCTGACGACTCTGCATAGTTTTCAATATTTCCTTAATCAACTTAATTTTTTCCATAGCCTCAAATATCGAATCCGAACCACTCACAGCCGCTTTACCCACCTCGAACCAACCTATGGGTGATCTACACTTTCTTTCATATAAGGCTTCAAACGGAGCCATGCTAATACTAGAGTGGAAACTGATATTGTAAGCAAACTCTATCAACGGTAAGTGATCATCCCAACTTCCCTTAAAGTCAAGTGCACAAGCTCTCAACATAACCTATAAGGTCTGGATGGTCCGCTTAGGACTATCAGTCTATGGATTAAAAGCAGAACTCAAAAGCAGTTGGTTACCAAGACCCTTCTAAAAAACTTTCCAAAATTGCGAAGTGAACTGAGTACCCTATCCGAAATGATTGACAAGGGAACTCCATGATGTCTGACTAGCTCTTGGATATACAATCTAGCATAATCCTCAGCATTATATGAAGTATGAACAGGCAAAAAATGAGCAGACTTAGTCAACCTATCAACCATAACCCAAATGGAATCATGATGGCATCGGGAAGGAGGTAAACCAATCATGAAGTCCATATTTATCTCTTCCCAT
>NW_025893111.1:240610-308704 GCF_002878395.1 Capsicum annuum
GCAAAAAATGAGCAGACTTAGTCAACCTATCAACCATAACCCAAATGGAATCATGATGGCATCGGGAAGGAGGTAAACCAATCATGAAGTCCATATTTATCTCTTCCCACTTCCAGATGGGGATACTAAACTCTTGCATCATAGCACTAGGTCTTTGGTGTTCAACCTTAACCTGTTGTCATATTGCACACTTAGCTACAAATGTTGCTATATCTTTCTTCATGCCACTCCACCAATAGATTTCCCGGAAGTCTCGGTATATCTTGGTGGCACCAGTATGAATAGAATATCACGCCCCGTGCACTTCTGTCATAATTCTCTGTCTCAGATCATCAACATTTGGGACACACAATCTACCCTGCAATCTCAACACACTATCTCTCCCTTGGGATAAAACCTCTACTTTTTGGTCCTTGACTGACTCCTTCAGTCTGACCAAACTAGCATCTAAGTGTTGCTTTTCCTTCACTTCCAAAACCAAGGAGGATTCAGGACTAGTCTGAACCCGTATACTACCTTCAGCAGAGTCAAATAACCTAACCCCCAATCTAGCCAAATGATGTACATCACGAGTAAACTCTTTCTTACCTTCTACCACATGCGAAATACTACCCATGGACACTCTACTTAGGGTATCCATCACAATATTGGCCTTGCCCGGATGGTACAACACACTTATATCATAGTCTTTTAACAATTATAACCATCGTCTCTGCCTAAGATTCAATTCTCTCTGGGTAAACACATACTGCAGACTCTTATGATTAGTGAAAACATCAGCATGGACACCACACATATAGTGTCTCTAGATTTTCAAAGCAAACACAATAGCAGCCTACTCAAGGTCATGGGTTGGGTAATTTTTCTCATGGGGTTTCAACTGTCTAGAAGCATAAGCTATCACCTTACCCTTCTGCATCAATAGGCAACCCAACCCAACTCTCAAAGCATCATAGTACACCACAAAACCATCAACACCATCTAGTAAAGTCAAAACAGTAGCTCAAGTGAGTCGAGTCTTCAACTTCTGAAAACTCTTCTCACAAGATTCGAACCACAAGAACTTCACTTTCTTTTGGGTCAACTGAGTCATAGGAGACGCTATAGAGGAGAAAACCTCAACAAAATAGCGGTAATAGCCAGCTAAAACCAAGAAACTTCAGATATAAGTTGGAGAAATAGGTCTAGGGCAATTTCTAACAGCTTTGGTCTTTTGGGGATCAACTCCAATACCCTTGGAAAAAATGATATGACCCAAAAAAGCAACTGAACTTAGACAAAACTCATACTTACTGAACTTGGAAAACAACTTGTGATCTCTAAGGGTTTGCAAGACAGCTCAAAGATGATCAAAGTGTTCACCCTCACTACGGGAGTACACCAGTATATCATCAAAGAACACTATGACAAACATATCCAGATATGATCTGAACACTCGATTCATGAGGTCCATGAAAGCTGTTGGGGTATTAGTTAACCCAAAAGACATAACAAGAAACTCAAAATGGCCATAACGAGTTTGAAAAATGGTTTTTAAGATGTCACACTCCCCAACATTGAGTTGATGATAGCCGGAATGAAGGTCTATCTTTGAGAAATAATTTACACCTTGTAATTAGTCAAACAAATCATCTATTCTCAGAAGGGGGTACTTATTTTTTTTGGTGACTTTATTCAGTTGGCGGTAATCAATGTGCATACGCAAAGAGCCATCTTTCATTCTCACAAATAACATAGGAGCACCCCAAGGAGAAACACAGGGCCTTATGAAACCCTTATCTAGTAGATCTTTGAGTTGCTCTTTCAACTCCTTAAGTTCTGCAGGGGCCATACGGTAAGAAGGAATAAAAATGGGTTGAGTATCGGGAAGAAGTTCAATCCTGAACTCTATCTCACTGTTAGGAGGTATCCCTGGGAGATCATCTGGAAAGACGTCAAAAAACTCATTGACGATGTTAACAGACTTGAGAGTTGGAGTCTCAGACTTAGTGTCTTTGACTCTAACAAAATGGTAAATACACCCCTTGGAAATAAGCTTTCTAGCTTTGAGGTAAGAGATAAAATGACTCTTGGGTGACACACAATTCCCAAACCACTCAAACATGGATGCACCCAGAAACTAAAACTTGACCACTCAGGTCCGATAATCAATAGAGACATAAGAAGAATACAGCCAGACCATACACAGATTCACATCAAAATCTACCATGTCTAACTCAATTAGATCAGCCAACAAGACTCTATGAAGAACGGTAACAGGACACTTCTTATACACTTTCTGGGCAACAATCGAATCACCCACTAGGGTAGAAACTAGGATAGGCTCAGGAATAATCTCAGGACTCATTTAAAAATTCACAGTAATCAAAGGTGTAACATATGAGAAACTGGATCCAAAATCCAACAAAGCATACACATCAAACTGAAATATATGAAGCATACCAGTAACCACATTGGGAGAGTCCTCCTGTTCCTGGTAGGACAATAAAGCATAGAATCTATTCTGGCGCTGCCTACCAACAATGCTAGAAGAGGCGCCCTGAGCTGGGACTGGGTGAGTCGCTATAACTGGAGCACTAACAGTCTAAGTTTGGGTTTGAGGGCGATAGTCACGACGCCCTTGTACATCCTGTAGACAATCTCTAACTCTGTGACCCATGTTACCACATCGGAAAAACCTCTCTTCTCACCCTAACACTCACTCGAATGAGCCCTACAACACATAGGACACAGGGGATGATTTCGCTTACTGCCAGTACTGTACTAGAACCTAGATACATATGACCTGGTACCTTACTCCTGCCTACCTCTAGGTATGGGAGCACTAGAAGATGACGGTGCTGGAATAGACGAACGATCCTGATACTGATGGCGACTCCCTCCCTGTGATCTAGTCTGACCCTGTTCATGCTGCTTAGACCTAGCTCTCTTATTCCTTCTCATTCTATCTCTCTCCTTGATCTTGTCTTCCTCAATCTATTGGGCATAAGTCATTAGCCTAGAAAGATTTATCTCACTATACAGCATAGTAGACCTACACTCCTTAACCACATAACTAGACACTCCAGTCACAAACTTACTCATACTAGCCCGATTATCAGCCACTAAGTCAGGAGCATACTTGACCAACTGATTGAACTTTAGACAGTACTCCCTAACAGTCATAGAGCCCTATCGCAGGTTCAGAAACTCTTCCACCTTTGCCTCCATCATCTCCAAAGGGAAAAACTTATCCAGGAATGCATCTTAGAACTCTTGCCAAGTTATAGGGACAGCACCCTCACCTCTTCCTTTCCTCCAAGAAACAACCCAGTCATAAGCAAGGTTTTTCAACCTATACGCACCTAACTTAATACTATGTTCCTCAGATATATGCATTACCTGAGTAATCTTCCGCACCTCCTCTAAAAACAACCGTGGATCCTCATCAGACTTGGACCCTTAGAATTTCGGTGGATTCATCCAGATAAAGTCATGGATCCTGGCAGCAGCTGAATCACCTCCCAGCTGCTATGGAGCTAGGGCCGGGTTGGCCTGAACATTTATAGTAACAGCTTGGGCCAGTGCTTGAAAGGCTACTAGAAATTTAGTATGAGACACGTTTTCATTCAATAGGTCAGCGGGATGAGGTCGCTGACCATCATTATTTCTTTTCACTTAATGTGGAGGCATATTTTTGAAAGAGGAGAGAACAAATTGATAACAGAGAGAGACACTTTAAGCATAATAAACTTCTGAAAGAAATAATCACATTTTTTCCTACAACGTCTTATATCCTCTTCTTCATAGATGAGATTAGCTACACACCAATGATCAAGACTCTACTTAGCGTAGCTTGTCAGACTTCCTAGGACACCTTAAAACCTTAGGCTCTGATACCAAGTATGTAACGCCCCTGAAAATGGGTCCCAAAGTGTCACACGGTGCTTGAGGCTACGAGTAGCCCCAAGCTAACCTTTTGTTCAATACAAATCAACGGGGTTTCCATAAATAACCCTCAAATATGAAAAGAGTAATCATCATCCAAGAATAAAAGAATTTCAGAAAGATAACAAAATATGACTTATTAGTCAACTCCCAATATCTATACTAGTCTGACAAGTCTCTAAGAAAATCAATAAATCCAGTGAGCCATTGAGACAAGCCCCAACTGACTCATACTCAGTTATCAACTGTGAACAATTCCGTGAAGCCAACATCAGACATTACGTCCTCGAAACATGAGGACTTACCACAACAGAGGATGTAGAACAACGTGCTCAAATAATCACGGTCAAACCTGGAACTAAGCACCTGAACCTACATTCCGAGAAAATGCAGCCCACATCTAAAGACGTGGGTCAATATCATGGAAAGGAACCGAGTATATAGAGGTGTATGCAATTGTATAAACAGCATCATCATAAATATTTATAACAAATATTCAAGATGTATGAAAGACTCACATAGCCCGAAAAAAATCATCATAATCATGAGAGGATGAAATAAGTACAATAACACATGTGAGTCATCATATAATTTATCAATCACTTTCAGTTCATGAAGAATATCAATTCTCATAATGTAAATATCATTTAAATCTTTATAAAGAATAACTTTCACAATTCCACCTTCAAATCACTTCACCATTCACCGTAGACGCAAGGAAACAAACACACTGAGAGATCCTATAACCGACATAAACCATGTGAGCTACATGGAGTCCAACGTACAACCCATGTTGGGGAGAGCCGTCCTATCCATGCCATCAAAGTAGGACTATCGATATAAAATCCACACAAACTAGTGATCACTATATAAATCAGCCTCAGGCTCAATCCTACGGGGGCACGTAGTTCTAGGGAAGTAAGGTCGCTTCATACCTCCAACTTTGTGCTAAAGATTTTTTCCAGACTTAGCTCAGATCATTTCAAAGACAATCTGTAACAAAATAATTTCAGTAATATATAAATATACATCGGGAGCCATCATGCTTCTCATCTATCAAAATTAACCATGTTGTGGATTTCTTTCATACTTGAGTTCAAAACAACTCCATTAAGACCAAAAGGTCAAATCATTCAAAATATGTCAAATATTCAACATCAACGTGCTTATAACACATACTTTCTCAAAAAACACAATTTTCAATGGGGATTCACGACCCAAATATCAAAATCATGATAAATATCCTTCAAGATTTATGCTTTATATCACCACACATGTAAATTCATATTTCAAAATCATAAACATCAAGATTTCTTAATAATCATCATAAGATATGGGTTCATGCTTCAAATTTGTAAAAATCAAATAAAAATCATGCCCTTGTAAAGAAAATTACTTTTGGACACAAGAACAAAAGAGAGTTCTTGTTGAAAAACTCCACATACCTTGAATGATGAACTTTAGATCGTAACTCATTTTTGAGATGTTAATCGTGCCTTTGAATGATGGTTCTTAGAGTTCTCTAGGAACTTGGAATCTTGAATAAATTTAAAGAATTAATGGTAAACTTTAGAGGTTCTTGAAGTTTGATGTAGGAGCTTAGGGTTTTCTTTTTGAGGGAGTTTGGTGAAATATAACATATAATGCTTCTAATAGGCTTTAATATAGGGTTTGGATGGATTTTGGGTGAGGGGGAATGACCAAAATGCCCCTAAATATCAAAAAAAATTCTTGAATTTGTCCTTTGGTGGACTGTTTTGATAGTCTGAAGTAGATCAACCATAATGTTTTACTCCGATATTCAAATTGAATGAAACCAATTTCATTAGAATGAGGACTCTCATATCTTTCCATTGATATATAGTATTTAACCCAGATCATTGGGTACGAGGAGTTATGATCGTTTGAAGTGGATCCAAAAATTCACTTTTGATAGGCTGAAGTAGATTGACCATAAACCTTTTTCTCCGATAGACAAATTGGATGAAACTAATTTCATTGGAAAGAGGACTCGCAGAGGTTTTCGTTGATATATAGTAGATCACCCAAATTATTACGTAAAAGGAGTTATGAGTGTTTAAAGTTGGAAAAAAAATACACCAGGCCTCAATACTTTTTCGTACACGTTTTACTGTTTACTACTATTCACAGTTCGATCGAAATATTCATAACTTGTTGCTCGGGTGTCCGTTTTTGATGATCCACATTTCGTTGGAAAGATTATTTCATACTCTACACAATGGTGGGTCATAATATAAGACATTTTTCACGGAAAATTTATAATTTATTCTAGAAGATAGAACCAACACGTTTACGCACAAAATTTTAATGAAAAATTTCCCGAGGTATTACACGAAATTACCAAAACGCCCCTAAAAATCAAAAAAATTCTAAAATTTGTCCTTTGGTGGACTATTTTGATGGTCTGAAGTAGATCAACCATAACGTTTTACTCCGATTTTTAAATTGGACGAAACCAATTTCATTAGAAAGAGAACTTGCAGAGCTTTCCGTTGATATATAGTAGATCACCCAGATCATTATTTAAAAGGAGTTATGATCGTTTAAAGTTGGAGACAAAATACGTCAGGCCTCAGTAATTTTTCCTGCGCATTTTACAATTCACTACTATCACGGTTCGATCAAAATATTCATAACTCATCGCTCAGGTGTCTGTTTTGGATGATCCACATATCGTTGGAAAGCTTATTATACGCTACGTAATGGTGTATTGTAATCTAAGACATTTTACATGGAAAGTTTTTAATTCATTCATGAAGATAGAACCCAATACGTTTACGCACAAAATTTCAATGAAAAATTTCCCGGAGTATTACAGTTAGTTGGAGACATGTTCCTTCAACTCCTTATTCAGTACAGTTAGAGGCTTTCAAACTACAGCATGTCAGATAGTAATTTTAGATTTGTGTTAGTATTGTTATCCTATTTTCATACATTATTTTATAGATGTTTATTCAGATTTGAACCTTATGGCCTTACAGTATTATGTTTCCGCATATTTTATGGTATGGTTATTCAATGCTAAGGTACAAATATAAGTCATGGGTTAGCTTGTGGTCCTTCGGGGTCATGGGCATCGTGTAGCATTCCGGTTTAGAAAATTGGGGTGTTACACCTACACTTAATCACTTTCATGTCAGTAATTCACTATTCAAGTTACCAAATTAAACTAAGATCAAAATAAAAAGTTCATATTTCAAGTACCTACAATTAATTACTTTCAAGTCTCCAATTCACTTTACAAGTTACAAAACTAAACTAAATTCAAAATGAAAAGTTCACATTTCAAGTACATACACTTAATCACTTTCAAGTAACTTATTCACTTTACAAGTTTCCAAACTAAACTAAATTCAAAATGAAAGGTTCACATTTTAAGTACCTACACTTAATGACATTCAAGTCACTAATTACTTTACAAGTAATCAAAGTAAACTAAATTCAAAATGAAAGGTTCATATATGAAGTACCTACGCTTAATCACTTTCAAGTCACTAATTTACTTTACAAGTTATCAAAGTAAACTAAATTCAAAATGAAAGGTATGCATTTCATGTACCTACACTTAATCACTTTAAGTCACAAATTAACTTTACAAATTATCAAAGTAAACTAAATTCAAAATGAAAAGTTCACATTCCAAGTACCTACACTTAAACGCTTTCAAGTCATGTAATACCCCAAACAATCAAAACCACTATTAGAGATATGTACCAAGCTCTTTAATAGTACATCATGGTTATTCATAGTTTTATGATTAATTTAGATGTATATTAAGGCTTCAAATAACTCCCAGCTATCCGACGAATCAAAGCATTCCTTACCAATTGAATTCTTGAGAAGGATATTGGTATAGTCAACTTCCAATGAGTATATCTGTCATTATACTTGGAATTTTTAATCCCATGACCTATCAACAGATATATAATTGAATTATCTTTCCAACGATACCAATTTAGCCAAAATCCGATATTGGAGTAAAGAGTTATTCTGATTTTACTTCAGCATGTCAGGCTAGAAATAGTGTGACGACATTCATGGTAGTTTACCATATTTATGACGCCCTATCACAAAGGTCGTCAGGATTAGGCAGAAACCAGCTCCTAAGTGACGACATTCGTGGTAGCTTACCACATTTGTGATGCCCTATCATGAAGGTTGTCAGCCTTTGGCAGAAAACAGCTCCTAAGTGACGACATTCGTGGTAGCTAACCACATTTCTGATGCCATGTCACAAATATCGTCAGCCTTAGGCAGAATCCAGCTTCTTTGTGGTGACATTTTTGATGGCTTACCATATTTTTGATGCAATGTCACAAATGTCGTCAGCCTTAGGCAGAATTCAGCTTTTGTGTGACGATATTTTTGATGGCTTACCACATTTTTGACGCCATGTCACAAATGTCATCAGCCTTAGGCAGAATCCAGCTTCTGTGTGACAACATTTTTGATGGCTTACTATATTTTTAATGCCATGTCACAAATTTCGTCAGCCTTAGGCAGAATCCAGCTTCTGTGTGACCATATTTTTGATGGCTTGTCATATTTTTGACGCCTGTTCACAAATATCGTCAGCTATTATTTTCAGCAACTAGGAATTTATTTCATAAGGGTATTTTGGTCTTTTTCCTGCACTTCCCATTCCCTATAACCCTAAAGAGGAATAATATTTCCCATATTTCTTCAATTAAGTATCTCAAAAACCCTCTTTTACGCTTTCAACCATAATATTAGGGTTTTCTCTCAAGATCATCTCCTTAGGAACAAGAACATTCTTTCCCAAAGGGTTTAAATCATAGTCAAGAAAAATCAAGGGCAAGCCTAAGGATTTCTTCAGGAACCTTCAAAAACATTAGATCTCTTTCAAGATTAAGCTTAAAGGTATGTGTAGTGTTCATCTATGGATCCAATCCGTTCATAGAGCTCAAGAACCATGTTTTAAATATTATTTTGTAAAATTTTTATGGTGATGTGAGTATATACATGTTGACGATTGTTGTTTAAGTTTCAATGTGATGTCTAAAGGTGTTTTCATGGAATATATATGCTTGTTAATTGAAAACCATGAACTTTAGGTGCTCTAATATGGTGCAAGTTTGAAACTCACCTATGCCTTAGAGAATGCATGTAAAGTGTTTGATAAAATGCTTAGGATGCTAGAAATTCATGTTTGTATGGTTCTATGATGTCTAAATTACAAGTCCATGTTAGCTATAAACTTTAATATGAATCTCATGTTTTTTATGCGTTGCTATTGTGGTGGTATGAAGTATGTAATATAATGGAGATATATAATATGTACACAAAATATACCCATGCATTCCCTACAATATTTAAGGTGTTGAATAACTATATGAAATATGAAATCCCGTACTTATGATATTATAAATGGTGGACTCAAATCTTGTGATCAAGTCATGTCATGTATGCCAGTTTCCTTCTATCGAGTCCTGGGGGTATTCGTACCCAAAAACTAAAGTTGTGTGCCTAAAGCCATGTCATTTTTTCACGATACTCTCAGTCAAGCCATGATCGATAGAATTGAGCCAGTCATATGACTCAGGAAAATCCAGTAACCTCAGTAATCTCAGTAGTTCGGTAATATTAGTGATCTCAGTACTCAGTAATATCCGTAACCTTAGTATTCAAAGTCAATCTCAGTAATTTTACTACTCTCAACTAGTCCTCACAACTCAGTACATTCTGTCAATCATCGGGATCCAGTAAACTAAGTTTTAGCTTCGCTAAACAATATAACTATTTTTAGTTTAGTTAATCAGTACCAGTTCAGCAAATCAATTTAGTTAAGTTATTTAGTTTAACCCAATTATTCAGTTCAGTGTCATTCAGATGGGAGTAGGATTCAGCACCGAGTGAGCCTAGGGATAGGGACTTACCCGCTAGATTAGGACTAAGATCCTTAGAAGCATTCCCTAAGTTCCAGAACTACGTAGCCAGCGTGGGTACGAGATGTCACCTGTTAGATAGGACTAATATACTCAGGGGTCACTCGTTAGTCCATTTATATGTATAGGACTGATCCAAGGAGTCACCCGCTAGATTAGGACTGACTCCACAAGAGATGTCTTTACTGGTGGCGTGGCACTGACACCCTTCCATTAAGGGCAGAGATTGGACCCCAGTCAGTTTATCTTGGGGTATGTCAGTTAGGTGAACACATCCCATAGTTTCAGTTACAAATTCAAGACTGTCAGATATGGTCAATTCAGTTCAGTAGTACAGATTCAGTACTGTTAGATACAATCAATGCTTATTAATTATAAATAGACTTCAAGATCACTCATTAGCTAGGACTGATCTCAACTATGATTAATCAGTATCAGAATCATTAGATTTAAAGATCACCCGCTAGATCAGACTGATCTCAGACTAAGTCAAATCATCCTTATTATCAGTATACTCATGATCACCTGCTAAATAGGACTGATCTCAGATTTAGTTAATCCAAGTAGAATGGAACTCAGATAGTTCGATCAAAACTTAGATTGTCAGATACGGTCTCTCAGTATCAGTTACATCAGTTAGGCGGATCATCACAGTTATATTAGTTATATCAATTTTTTGAACTCATGTATCAGTCATATCAGTTATCAAAATTCATGATATCAGTATTAAACTTCAGGACTGTCAGACATAGTTAACCAAACCAGTTCTTCATAATTTGAACTATCAAAAATAGTCATTCATCTATTCAGTATCTCAGTATCAGTACACTCATATTGTCAATATTTATACTCAGTAGTTAGTATCTCCACGAGTTCAGTTATAGTTATGCATACATGTATGTATTCTCACATTCTTATTAGTCAGCATTGTTCATGCATATAACCCTTTGCATTTAGCGTACCTCACTCGTATACTTAGTGCATTCAGATGTACTGACGAATTTGAACTATGGTGCTTTCTCTTATGTTACACCATAGGTTCAGAGGCACGAGCTCCAGATCAGCAGTAGCATTTCAGTGTTCAGAGTTTGCAGTGAGTCCTTCTCATTCGAGGATGATATAATTATTACTATATTTATTATTCAGTTACTAGATGGAGTTAGTTGGAGACATGTTCCTTTAACTCCTTATTTAGTTCAGTTAGAGGCTTTCAGAGTAGATGCCAGATTATATATTCAGATCTCATTATTTTCAGTATTTATGACTTGTTTTGGTATTGTTATACCTTTTCAGATATTTTGTTATCAGAAGTTTATTCAGTTCAAACCTTATGGCCTTTCATGTTCATGTTTCCTCATTTTATGATATATTATGCAGTATATAGGTACAGATATCAGTTATGGGTTAGCTTGTGCTCCTTCAAGGTCATGAGCACCGTGTAGCATTTTGGTTCAGAAAATTGGGGTGTTATAAACTTGGTATCAGACCCTAACGTTCAATAGAGTCCTAGGAATTCTGAAAGCTGCATCTAGTAGAGTCTTGTACATGCGTGTGTTGTGCACCACACTTATGTGAAGGAGGCTATGAGATGTTTTAGGAATAGTTTCCCTTCTTTTAGTATTCATGTTGTACCAGTGAGCGTAATCTCAGTCTAATCCACTGCTTTCTTTCTTCTACAGACATGCCTCGTAAAAGAAGAAACAGGAATTAGTTAGCCCCTCAGCCCGAAGAACCTTTGGGAGATCATGTTTCTTATGCAGAGTTCAGAACTGCATTCACCACTCTTGCTCAGTCAGTCGCTACCCAGAATGAATGACCTACTATCATTCCAGCCAACTCAGTGTCCAATTCAGCTACAGCTAGAATTTGGGACATTACCCAAATGAATCCTCCTTCCTTCACCAGGTCTAAGTCAGATGAGGACCTAGAGGAATTCCTAGATCAGGTTCAAAAGGTGACAGACATTAAGGTGGTTACTACTGTTCATAGTGCTGAGTTAGCCACATACCAATTACAGGATGTCGCTCATACTTGGTACAAGCAGTGGAAGTCCAAAAGGTTAGATGATGCAGGAGTTTGCCTCTGCTTTCCTTGATAGATTATTTCTACTAGAGCTTAGAGAAGCTAAGGTACTAGAGTTCATCAACCTCAGGCAGGGCAGTATGACAGTAAAGGAGTATTCTCTCAAGTTTACTAAATTATCTAGATATGCCCCTCATGTGGTTGCAGATGGTAGAACTAAGATGAGTAAGTTTGTGTCAGGGGTAAATGATAGTGTGGTAAATGAGTGCAGATCTGCCATGTTGAATAGTGATATGACTTTAGCCAGACTTATGACACATGCTCAGCAGATAGAGGAGCAGAAGATTAGGATGATAAAGACACAGAGTAAGAGAACAAGGACAGGTAGTTTCAGCTTTGATCAGCCTAAGTCACAGGGTGGTAACCGTTCCTAGCGTAGTCAGAAATTTTCAGTCCTAGCTCTATCCTCAGCTAGTGTACCAGCACCTAAGTCCAAAAATGACCGTTGTGATGGAACTCCAGGCTCTGAGGCCCAGGGTAGTGAAAATAGAGGTCTTACTTATCTGCTTTGCGAAGAGTATGGTAAGAATCATCTAGGTGTATGTATGGTAGGCAGTGATGTATGCCTTGGGTGTGGCAAGCCAGGACACAGGATGTGAGAGTGCAGAGTTCTAGCACAGAGGGGTAAGGAGTTGCATCAGTAAGGTACCAATAGTGGTCAGTGGCAGAATAGACTTTGTGCACTCTAAACCCTTCCTAATCCAAAAAGTTTCCCTGACTTAGATTCGGGTATATTACCAGTCTTTCATGTTCATAGTATGCATTTTTAGATCTTTTTCTCTCATTCGAGCATATGTTTCAGTATGAGTTAGCTAGTAAAGACAGGAAGTCAGTTTAGCAATGAGCAGTCAGATTTTTATAGCTTGTTTTCTCATCGTTGCATCTATTCATGCTATCCAAAATATCACAGGAAGAAACTATTTTAAGGTAGAACCTCCTAGTAGTTGCAAGTTTAGTTCATCTCATGCATCATGCATTAGTTTCAGACTCCCGATGTTTAGTTATAATCTAGTTCACAGATGCCCTGTGCATCACCCAGTATCTCCATAAGGTAAGCGTTCTTAGAGGGACATAGCATCCTAATGGGGAGATAACCCACTTTCTCTTAATGCTATCATGCCTTAGATCCTTCAATTTATCCTTGCATAATGAATTCAGTCTAGAATAGAGGGTACTCATAAGTTGACCTTCAAGTTAGACCTCAGCTGTAAGTCAAGTATTCAGAGGTTCAGTTTAATTCATGTTGTTCAGTCCATATGTCACGTAGCAGAATCAATCATATTCTCATGTTTTAGTTTAATCTTAGTGCCTTTACCAAAGCATGTTCAGTCGCATGTTCTTGAGTCAGTTCAGTCATGTATTCAAGTATTAGATATGCATGGTCAGCTTATCAGTACTTCCACTCATGTATTCACGTATCATGCCAGTCATATGATCATGCATCAGATATGCATGTATTCAACTTATTAGTTAAGCATCAGATATGCATTCTCAGTTTGAGAAACTCCGTTTATTAAAACACTAAGTCCTATATTCGTAAATCAGCTACCCATGCATCAGATATGCATGTATAGTATGATATGCTCAGTGTTCAGTCATGTCAGTCATGAAATCATGATCAGTCATTTATGTTATGTATGCATCATTTTATCTTTTCTCCCCACTCAAGCAGTCATCATTTGAGGATGAATGTTTCCAAGGGGGAGATATTATAATACCCCAAAAATTCCAAACCATTATTAGAGCCATGTACAAAGCTCATGCATAGTACATCATGGTTCTTTTATAGTTTTATGAGTAAGTTATATGTATATTAAGGCTTCAAATAACTCCTATCTATCAGATGAATCGAAAAATTCCTTACCGAATGAATTCTTGAGAAGGATATTTTTATAGTCAACTTCAAACGAGCATATCTCAAATTAAACTTGTAATTTTTGAGCATATGACCTATCAAAAGATATATAATTGAATTAGATTTCTAACAATACCAATTTTTCCTAAATACGATATTGGAGCAAAGAGTTATTCCTATTTTACTCCAGCATATCAGGCTGGAAACAGTGTGATGACATCCGTGGTAGCTTACTACATTTGTTACGCCCTATCATAAAAGTCGTCAGCCTTAGGCAGAAACCAACTCCTAAGTGACCACATTTGTGGTAGCTTACCACATTTGTGATGCCCTATCATGAAGGTCGTCAACCTTAGGTAGAAACCAGACCCTAAGTGATGACATTCGTGGTAACTTACCATATTTTTGATGCCATGTCACAAATGTCGTCAGCCTTAGGTAGAATCCAGCTTCTGTGTGATGATATTTTTGATGGCTTACCACATTTTTGATTCCATGTCACAAATGTCGTCAGACTTAGGTAGAATCCAGCCTTTTGTGTGAAGATATTTTTGACGGCTTAAAAAATTTTTGACGCCATGTCACAAATGTCGTTAGCCTTAGGCAGAATCCAGCTTCTATGTGACGACATTTTGATGGCTTCTCACAGTTTTGACACCTTGTCACAAATGTCATTAGCTATTATTTTCAGCAACTAGGAATTTATTTCATAAGGGTATTTGGGTCTTTTCCCTTCACTTCCAACGACGTATAACCCTAACGAGTCATAATTTTTCCCATTTTTCTTTAGTTAAGCATCTCAAAAACCTTCTCTTATGCTTTCAACCATAAGATTAGGGTTTTCTCTCAAGATCATCTCCTCAGGAACAATAATATTCTTCCCCAAAGGGGTTAAACCCTAGTCAAGAAAAATTAAGGGCAAGCCTAAGGATTTCTTCAGGAACCTTCAGAAACATTAGATCTCTTTCAAGATCAAGCTTTAAGGTATGTGTAGTGTTCATCTATGGATCCAACCCGTTCATAGAGCTCAAAAACCATGTTTTAAATATTATTTTGTAAACTTTTTATGGTGATATAAGTATGTACATGTTGACGATTGTTGTTTAAGTTTCAATGTGATGTCTAAAGGTGTTTTCATGGAATATATATGTTTGTTAATTGAAAACCATGAACTTTAGGTGGTTTAATATAGTGCAAGGATGAAACTCACCTATTCCTTAGAGAATGCATGCAAGATGTTTGATAAAATTCTTAGGATGCTAGAAATTCATATTTGTATGGTTGTATGATCTCTAAATGATGATTCCATGTTAGCTTTATACTTCAATATGAATCCCATGCTTTTAATGTGTTGCTATTGTGGTGGTATGAAGCATGTAAGGTAATGGACATATATAATATGTACTTGAAATATACCCATGCATTCCCTATAATGTTTAATATGTTGAATAACTATATGAAATATGATATCCCCTAGTTATGATACTATGAATGGTGGACTCAAATCTTATGGTAAAGTCATGTCCTGTGTGTCAGTTTCCTTCTATCGAGTCTTGAGGGTATTCATACCCGAAAACTATAGTTGTGTGCCTAGAGCCATGTCATGTTATCAGGATACTCTCAGTCAAGCCATGACCTATAGAATTCAACCAGTCATATGACTCAGAAAAATCCAGTAACCTTAGAAATTAGTAGTTCACTAATCTTAGTGATCTCAGTACTCAGTAATATCTATAACCTCAGTATTAAAAGACAATCTCAGTAATTTCAGTACTCTCAACCAGTCCTCAAAACTTGGTACATTTTTTCAGTCATCGAAATCCAGTAAACTTAGTTTTAGCTTCGCTAAATAATACCACTATTTTATGTTCAGTTAGTCAGTATCAATTCAGCAAATCAGTCAGTTAAGTTATTTAGTTCAGCCTATTTATTCTGTTCAGTGTCTTTCAGATAGGAGTAGGATTCAACATAGAGTGAGCCTAGGGATGGGGAATCACAATCTAGATTAGGACTGAGATCCTTAGAAGCAATCCCTAAGTTCCAGAACTACGTATCTAGAGTAGGTACGAGATGTCACCCGTTAGAAAGGACTGACATACTCAAGGGTCACCCGTTAGCATATTTATATGTATAGGACTAATCCCAGGAGTCACCCACTAGTTTAGGACAGACTCCACAGCAGATGTCTTTAATAGTGGTGCGGTACTGACACCCTTCCAGTCAGGGCAGAGATTGGACCCCAGTTAGCTTAGCTTGGGGCATATTAGATAGATGAACACATCCCACAGTTTCAGTTACAGATTTAAGATTATCAGATACATTTAATTCAGTTTAGTAGTACAGATTCAGTACTGTAAGATACAGTCAATTCTTATCAATTGCAAATAGACTTCAAGATCACCCATTAGCTAGGATTGATCTTAACTATGATTAATCAGTATCAGAATCATTAGATTTAAAGATCACCCGCTAAATAGAACTGATCTCAGACTAAGTCCAATCATCCTTATTATCTATATACTCATGATCCCCCGCTAGATAGGACTGATCTCAAATTTATTTACTCCAAGTAGAATGAAACTCAGATAGTTTCATCAAAACTTAGACTGTCAGATACAGTTGCTCAGTATTAGTTACATCGGTTAGGCCGATCAACATGGTTTTATAATTTAAATCAATTTTCTGAACTCATGTATCAGTCATATCAGTTATCATAATTCATGATATCAGTATTCAGCTTCAGTACTATCACACACAGTGAACCAGACTGTAATACCCCAGGAAATTTTTCATTGAAATTTTGTGCGTAAATATGTTGGGTTCTATCTTCTAGAATGAATTATAAATTTTCCGTATGAAATGTCTTAGATTATGACCCACCATTACGTAGATTATCAAATAAGATTTCCAACGATATATGGATCATCCAAAATGGACACCCAAGCAATGATTTATGAAAATTCCGATCGAGCTGTGAATAGTAGTAAATAGTAAAATATGCAGAAAAAAGTACTGAGGCCTGGCATATTTTTACTCCAACTTTAAACAATCATAACTCCTTGTACATAATTATCTAGGTGATTTACTATATATGAATGGAAATATCTGCGAGTCCTCTTTCCAATAAAATTAGTTTCATTCAATTTGTCTATCGGAACAAAAAGTTATGGTCGATCTACTTTAGCCTATCAAAAGTTAATTTTTGGGTAAACTTCAAATGATTATAACTCCTTGTACACAATGATCTGGGTAAGATACTATATATCAATGGAAAGATATAAGAGTCCTCTTTCTAATGAAAATTGTTTCATCCAATTTGAATATTGGAGTAAAACTTTATGGTTGATCTACTTCAGACTATCAAAACAGTCTACCAAAAGATAGATTCAAGAATTTTTTTAATTTATAGGGGCGTTTTGGTCATTCCCCCTCACCCAAAATCCACTTAAACCCTATATTAAAGCCTATTAGAAGTATTATATATTATATTTCATCAAACTCCCTCAAAAAGAAAACCTTAATCTCCTACATCCAACTTCAAGAACCTCCAAAGTTTGCCATTAATTCTGTAAATTTATTCTAGATTTCAAGTTCCTAGTGCAAGAACTCCAACAATCATCATTCAAAGGCATAATTAACATCTAAAAAATTAGTATCGATCTAAATTTTATCATTCAAGGTATGTGGGGGTTTTCAATAAGAACTCTCTTTCGTTCTTGTGCCCAAAAGTAATTTTCTTTACGAAGGCATGATTTTTATTTGATTTTTATGAATTTGAAGCATAAACCCATATCTTATGATGATTATTATGAAATTTTGATGTATATTATTTTGAAAGATGAATTTACATATGTCGTGATATAAAGAAAGAATCTTGTACGATAATTATCATGATTTTGATATTTTGGTCGTGAATCCCCATTGGAAATTGTATTTTTTTTTCAAAAAGTGTGTGTTATAAGGACGTTGATGTTGAATATTTGAGATATTTTGAATGATTTGACCTTTTGGTCTTAATGGAGTTATTTTGAACTCAAGTGTGAAAGAAATCCACAACGTGGTTGATTTTGATAGATGGGAAGCATGATGGCTCCCGATGTATATTTATATATTACTCAAATTGGTTCATTGTAGATTGTCTTTGAAATTATCTTAGCTAAATCCAGGAGAAATCTTTAGCACCGAGTGGGAGGTATAAAGTGACCTTACTTCCCTAGAACTAAGTGCCCCCGTAGGAGTGAGCTGAGGCTAATTTATATAGTGATCACTAGTTTGTGTGGATTTGATATCGATAGTCCTACTCCGAAGGAAAGGATAGAATGGCTCTCCCTAACGTGGGTAGTACGTTAGACCCCATGTAGCTTACATGGTTTATGTCGGTTACAGGATCTCCAAGTGTATGTGTGTTTCCTTGTGTCTATGGTGAATGGTGAAGTGATTTAAAAGTGGAATTGTGAAAGTTATTCTTTCAAAAGATTTAAATGATATTTAAATTATGAGAATTGATATTCTTGATGAACTGAAAGTGATTGACAAATTATATGATGACTCACATGTGTTACTGTACTTATTTCATCCTCCAATGATTATGATAATTTTCTTTGACCTATGTGAGTCGTTCATATATCCTGCATATTTTTTATAAATATTTATGATGATGATGTTTATACAACCCCATATACTCGATTCCTTTCCATGGTACTGACCCACATCTTCGGATGTGGGCTGTATTTTCTCAAAATATAGATTTAGGTGCTCAGTTCTAGATTCGACGGTGATTCTTTGGGCACGCTATTCTACATCCTCTATTGTGGTGAGTCCTCATGTTTTGAGGACGTGATGTCTGATGTTGGTTTCACGGAATTGTTTACATTTGATAACGGAGTATGAGTCAGTTGAGGAATATCTTAATGGCACATAGGTTTTATTGATTTTATTAGAGGCTTGTCAAACTAGTATAGATGTTGGGAGTTGACTAATAAGTTGTATTTTGTTATCTTTCTGAAATTCCTTTATTCTTGGATGATGATTACTCTGTTGATATTTGAGGGTTATTTATGGAAACCCTATTAATTTGTGTTGAACTGAATGAAAATGGCTCAAAGGTTAGCTCGGGGCTACTCATAGCCTCAAGCACCGTGTGATGCTCTGAGACCCATTTTTTGGGGCGTTACAAACTTGGTATTAGAGCCTAAGGTTTTAAGGTATTCTAGGGAGTCTGTCAAGCCACATTAAGTCGAGTCTTGATCTTCAATGCGTAGCGCACCACATCTATGAGAAAGATGCTACAAGACGTTTTAGGAAAAGTGTGATTCTTTCTTTTAGAAGTCTATCATGCTTAAAGTGTCTCTCTCTGCTATTAATTCGTGCTCTCTTCTTTCAGAATTATGCCTCCACGTTGAGAAAAAAGAAATAATGTTGGTCAGCACCTCAACCCGCTGACCCATTGAAAAAAATATTTCTCATGCTAAATTTTGAGCAGCCTTTCAGGTGCTGGCCCAAGCTGTTACTGTAAATGTTAAGGCTCTACTGCAGTAGAGAGGTGATTCATCTGCTTCCAGTATTTATGACTTCATAGGATGAATCTGCTGGAATTCTATGGGTCCAATCTGATGATGATCCATGGTTATTTTTAGAGGAGGTGCAGAAGATTACTCAGGTGATGTATGTATCTGAGGAACATAGTGTGGAGTTGGCTGTGTGTAGGTTGAAAGACCTTGCTTAAGAATGGGTTTTTGCTTAGAGGAAAGGTAGAGGTGGGGGAGTAGTACCTATAACTTGGCAAGAGTTCTAGGATGCATTCTTGGATAAGTTTTTCCCTTTGGAGATGAGGAAGGCAAAGGTGGAAGATTTTATGAACCTGCAACAAGGCTCTATGATTGTTAGGGAATATTGTCTAAAGTTCAATCAGTTGGCCAAGTATGCTCCTGACTTAGTGGCTGATATCAGGCTAGTATGAGTAAGTTTTGTGACTGGAGTGTCTAGTTATATGGTTAAGGAGTATAGGTCTGCTATGCTAAATAGTAAGATGAATCTTTCTAGGTTGATGACTCATGCCTAATAGATTGAGGCAAATAAGATTAAGGAGAGAGATAGAATGAGAGGGAATAAGAGAGCTATCTCCCTCAGTATCAGGATCATTTATCTATGCTAGCACTATCATCTTCTTGTGCTCCCATGCCTAGAAGTAGGCAGGAGCAAGGTACCAGGTCATATGCATCCAGGTCCCAGTACAGTACTGGGAGTAAGCCAAATCGTCCCCTGTGTCCTAAGTTTGGTAGGGCTCATTCGGGTGAGTTTTGGGGTAAGAAGAGGGGTTGTTTCTGGTATGGTGACATGGGTCGTAGGGTTAGAGATTGTCCACAAGATAGACAAGGGCATCGTGACTATCGCCCTCAAACCCAGACTCAGACTGTTAGTGCTCTAATTCCAGCGACTCACCCAGCCCTAGCTTAAGGCATCTTTATTAGCAATGCTAGCGGGTAGCGCTACAATAGATTCTATGCTTTACCGCTCTGCCAGGAATAGGAGGACTCTCCCGATGTTGTTACTGGTATGATTCATATATTTCAGTTTGATGTGTATGCTTTGTTGGATCCTGGATCCAGTTTCACATATGCTGCAACTTTGATTGCTGTGAATTTTGAAAGGAGTCCTGAGATTATTCCTGAGCCTATCCTAGTTTCTACCCCGGTAGGTGATTCGATTGTTGCCCAAAAAGTGTACAAAAATTGTCCTGTTACAGTTCTTCATAGAGTCTTGTTTCCTGATCTGATTGAGTTAGACATGGTAGATTTTGATGTGATTCAGGGTATGGACTGGTTGTTTTCTTCTTATGCCTCTATTGATTGTCAGACCCGAGTGGTCAAGTTTCAGTTTCCGAGTGCATCTATGTTTGAGTGGTCTGGGAATTCTGTGACACCCAAGAGTCATTTTATCTCTTACCTCAAAGCTAGAAAGTTTATTTCTAAGGGGTGTATTTACCATTTGGTTAGAGTCGAAACACTAAGTCTGAGACTCGAACTCTCTAGTCTACTAACATTATTCTCGATACTCAGCCCATTTCTATTCCTCCTTACCATATGGCCCCTGCAGAACATAAGAAGTTGAAAGAGCAACTCAAAGATCTACTAGATAAGGGTTTCATAACGCCCAGTGTTTCTCTTTGGGGTGCTCCTGTGTTGTTTGTGAGAAAGAAATATGGCTCTTTGCGTAAGTGCATTGATTACCCCTTCCAAGAATAGATGATTTGTTTGACCAATTGCAAGGTGCAAGTTATTTCTCAAAGATAGACCTTTGTTCCGTCTATCATCAACTCAAAGTTAGGGAGTTTGACATCCTAAAAACTATTTTCCGAACTTGTTATAGCCATTTTGAGTTTCTTGTTATGGCTTTTGGGTTAACTATTACCCCAGCAAGTTTCATGGACCTTATGAATCGAGTGTTTAGATCATATCTGGATATGTTTGTCATAGTGTTCATCGATGATATACTCGTGTACTCTCGTAGTAAGTATGAACATTCTGATCATCTCCGAACTGTCTTGCAAACCCTTAAAGATCATAAGTTTTTTGCCAAGTTCTATAAGTGTGAGTTTTGGCTAAGGTCAGTTGCTTTTCTGGGTCATATCATTTCTTCCGAGGGTATTAGAGTTGATCCCCAAAAGACCGAAGCTATTAGAAATTGGCCTAGACCTATTTCTCTGATTGATATCCAAAGTTTCTTGGGTTTAGCTTGCTATTACCGTCATTTTGTTGAGGTTTTATCCTCTATAGCGTCTCCTATGACTTGGTTGACCCAAAAGAAAGTGAAGTTCTTGTGGTCCGAATCTTGTGAAGAATTTTTAGGAACCAAAGACTTGACTCGCTTCAGCCCCTGTGTTGACTTTTCCTGATGGTGTTGATGGTTTTGTGGTGTACTGTGATACTTCGAGAGTTGGGTTTTGTTTCATATTGATGCATAAGGGTAAGGTGATAGCTTATGCATCTAGACAATTTAAACCTCATAAGAAAAATTACCCCACCCATGACCTTGAGTTGGCTGTTGTTGTGTTTTCTTTGAAAATCTAGAGAAACTATTTGTATGGTGTCCATGTTGATGTTTTCACTGATCATAAGAGTCTACAGTATGTGTTTACCTAGAGAGAATTAAATCTTAGGCAAATCCGATGGATAGAATTGTTAAAGGACTATGATATGAGTGTGTAGTACCATCCGGGCAAGGCCAATATTATGGCGAATGCCCTAAGTAGAGTGTCCATGTGTAGTGTTTCGCAAGTGGTAGAAGGTAAGAAAGAGTTGGCTCGTGATGTACATCGTTAGGCTAGATTGATGGTTAGGTTGTTTGACTCTGTTGAAGGTAGTATAGGGGTTCAAAGTAGTTCCGAATCCTCCTTAGTTTCGGAAGTGAAGGAAAAACAATACTTAGATGGTAGTTTGGTCAGATTGAAGGAGTCAGTCAAGGACCAAAAAGCAGAGTTTTTCTCCCAAGGGGGAGATGGTATGTTGAGATTGCAGGGTAGATTGTGTGTCCCGAATGTTGATGATCTGAGATAGAGGATTATGGATGAAGCACACGGGGTACGATATTCTATTCATCCTGGTGCCACCAAGATGAATCGAGACTTGCGAGAAATCTATTGTTGGAGTGGTATGTAGAAAGATATAGTAGCATTTGTAGCTAAGTGTGAAACATGTCAATAGGTTAAGGTTGAACACCAAAGACCTGGTGGTATGATGCAAGAGTTTAGTATTCCCACCTGGAAGTGGGAAGAGATAAATATGGAATTCGTGATTGGTTTACCTCTTTCCTAATGCCATCATGATTCCATTTGGGTTGTGGTTGATAGGTTGACTAAGTCTGCTCATTTCTTGCCTGTTCATACTTCATACTGCTAAGGATTACGCTAGATTGTATATCTGAGAGCTAGTCAGACTGCATGGAGTTCCCTTTTCTATTATTTCGAATAAGGGTACTCAGTTCACTTTGCAATTTTTGAATGCTTTTCAGAAGGGTCTTGGTAACCAAGTGCTTTTGAGTTCTACTTTTCATCCGCAGACTGATGGTCAGGCTGAGTGGACCATCCAGACCTTAGAGGATATGTTGAGAGCTTGTGCACTTGACTTTAAGGGAAGTTTGGATGATCACTTTCCGTTGATAGAATTTGCTTACAATAACAGCTTCCACCTCAGTATTGCCATGGCTCAGTTTGAAGCCTTATATGGGAGGAAGTGTAGATCACCCACTAGTTGGTTGGAGGTGGGTGAAGCGGCTGTGAGTGGTCCTGATTTGGTATTTGAGGCTATGGAAAAAGTTAAGTTGATTAGGGAAAGGTTTAAAACTGTGCAGAGTCATCAGAAGTCATATGCGGATGTTAGAAGGAGAGACCTTGAGTTTGAAGTTGGTGACCTAGTGTATCTAAAAATTTCACCCATGAGGGGGGTGAAGAGATTCGAAAAGAAGGGAAAGCTTAGTCCCCGTTATGTAGGTCCTTACAAAATTCTTAGCCATGTTAGTAAGGTAGCTTATGACGTCGAGTTTCCTTCCGATTTGTCCTCTGTTCATCCAATATTCCATGTCTCCATGCTTAAAAAGCATATTAGCGATGCTTTGGTAGTGGATTCCTTTGTGAGTGCTAATATTCAAGAAAATCTTTCTTTTGATGAGATTCCTGTTGAGATTCTTGATTTCAGTGTCCGAAGACTAAGGAACAAAGAAGTTCCCTTGGTTAAGGTGTTGTGGAGAAACCATTCTGTTGAGGGTGCAACTTAGGAAGCTGAGTTAGATATGTGATCCAAGTACCCGCACCTATTTTCTGTGAACTCCAATCAAGATGAAGGTACCATTCTTTCCTAAATTATGCACTTTTGATAAAATTTGTAGCAGTTCAGCTATAATTTATTATGTGTTCAGCTGTAGTTTCTTGAATTTATACATTCTATGTTGCATTCGGAATGAGAAACGGTGTGGTGATGAGTCTAACAAATGGTTTCAGCTGTATGCTCTATTCCCTATATAATCTTCGCATGTCTAGCATCATTCAATGATAAATATTTCCAAGGGCGGGATAATGTAATACCCCGGAAAATTTTTCGTTTAAATTTTGTGCGTAAACGTGTTGGGTTCTATCTTCTATATAGAATTATAAATTTTCTCTACAAAATATCTTAGATAATGACCCATCATTAAGTAGAGTATCGAATAAGATTTCCAACGATATGTGGATCATCAAAAGAGGACACCCGAGAGACGAGTTATGAACATTCCGATCGAACCGTGAATAGTAGTGAACAGTAAAACGTGCAGGAAAAAATACTGAGGCCTGGCATATTTTTGCTCCAACTTCAAATGATCCTAACTTCTTGTACATAATGATCTGGGTGATCTACTATATATCAATGGAAATCTCTACGAGTCCTCTTTCCAATGAAATTGGTTTCATCCTAATTGTCTATGGGAGCAAAAAGTTATGGTCGATCTACTTTAGCCTATAAAAAGTGAATTTTTTGGTCAACTTCAAATTATCATAACTCCTCGTACACAATGATCTGGGTGATATACTATATATCAATGGAAAGATATGAGAGTCCTCTTTCTAATGAAATTGGTTTAATCCAATTTGAATATCGGAGTAAAACGTTATGGTTGATCTACTTCAAAATATCAAAACAGTCCACCAAAGGACAAATTTGAGAGTTTTTTTTTATTTTTAGGGGCGTTTTGGTCATTTCCCCTCAGCCATAATACATCCAAACCCTATATTAAAGCCTATTAGAAGCATTATATGTTATATTTCATCAAACTCCCTAAAAAAAAAACCCTAAGCTCCTACATCCAACTTCCAAAACCTCCAAAGTTCACCATTAATTCTGCAAATTTATTCAAAATTTTAAGTTCCTAGTTTAAGAACTCCAACAACCATCATTCAAAGGCAATATTAACATTTCAAAAATGTGTATCGATCTAAAGTTCATCATTCAAGGTATGTGGGTTTTTTCAACAAGAACTCACTTACGTTCTTGTGCCCAAAAGTAATTTTCTTTACAAAAGTATGATTTTTATTTGATTTTTATGAATTTAAAGCATGAACCCATATCTTATGATGATTATTATAAAATCTTGATGTTTATGATTTTGAAAGATGAATTTACATATGTGGTGATATAAAGCATGAATCTTGAACGATATTTATCAAGATTTTGATATTTGGGTCGTGAATCCCTGTTGGAAATTCTATTTTTTTAGAAAGTGTGTGTTATAAGCACCTTGATGTTGAATATTTGATATATTTTGAATGATTTGACCTTTTGTTCTTAATGGAGTTGTTTTGAACTCGAGTGTTAAAGAAATCCACAACGTGGTTGATTTTGATAGATGGGAAGCATGCTGTCTCCCGATATATATTTATATATTACTAAAATCATTTTGTTGTGGATTGTCTTTGAAATGATCTGAGCTAAGTCTAAAGAAATCTTTAGCACCGAGTGGGAGGTATAAAATGACCTTACTTTCCTAGAACTACGTGCCCCCGTAGGAGTGAGCCTAAGGCTAATTTATATAGTGATCACTAGTTTGTGTGGATTTGATATCGATAGTCCTACTCCGATGGAAAGAATAAGATGGCTATCCCCAACGTGGGTTCTATGTTGGACTCCATGTGGCTCACATGGTTTATGTCGGTTATAGGATCTCCAAGTGTGTGTGTTTCCTTGTGTCTATGGTGAATGGTTAAGTGATTTGAAAGTGGAATTGTGAAAGTTATTCTTTCGAAAGATTTAAATGTTATTTACATTATGAGAATTGATATTCTTAATGAACTGAAAGTGATTGACAAATTATATGATGACTCACATGTGTTGTTGTACTTATTTCATCCTCTCATGATTATGATGATTTTCTTCGGGCTATGTGAATCTTTCATACATGCTGTATATTTCTTATAAATATTTATAATGATTCTGTTTATACAACTGCATACACCCTCATTTACTCGGTTCCTTTCCATGGTACTAACCCACATCTTCGGATGTTGGCTGCATTTTCTCAAAATGTAGGTTCCGGTGCTCAGTTCTAGGTTCGACAGTGATTCTTTGGGCACACTGTTCTACATCCTCTGTTGTGGTGAGTCCTCATATTTCGAGGACGTGATGTCTACTATTGGTTTCATGGAATTTTTTACATTTGATAACTGAGTATGAGTCAGTTGGGGCATGTCTAAATGGCTCGCTGGTTTTATTAATTTTCTTAGAGGCTTGTTAGACTAGTATAGATGTTGGGAGTTGACTAATAAGTCATATTTTGTTATCTTTCTAAAATTCTTATATTCTTATATGATGGTTACTTTATTGATATTTGAGGGTTATTTTTGGAAACCCCATTGATTTGAGTTGAACTGAATGAAAAATGGCTCAAAGGGTTAGCTTTGGGCTACTCGTAGCCTCAAGCACCGTGTGACGCTCCTAGACCCATTTTTCGGGGTGTTACAAACTTTGTATCAGAGCCTAATATTTTAAGGTGTCCTAGGTAGTCTGATAAGCCGCGTTAAATAGAGTCTTCATCATCGGTATGTAGCGTGCCACATCTATGAGAAAGAGGCTGCAAAACATTTTAGGAAAAAGTGTGATTCTTTCTTTTAGGAGTCTATCATGCATAAAGTGTCTCTCTGCTATTAATTTGTGCGCTCCTCTTTCAGAAATGTGCCTCCACATCGAGCCAGAAGAAATAATTATGGTGAGCAACCTCAACCCAGTGGACCATTGAATAAAAATTTATCTCATGCTGAATTTTGGGCAGCCTTTTAGGAATTGGCCTAAGCTGTTACTGCAAATGTTCCGGCCAACTAGGCCCTGGATCCATAATAGCAAGGAGGTGATTTAGCTACTCCCAGGATCCGTGACTTCATGTTGATGAATCCGCCAAAATTCTATGGGTCTAAGTCTGATGAGGATCCATGGTTGTTTTTAGAGGAGGTTCAGAAGATTACTCAGGTTATGCATGTATCTAAGGAATGTAGTGTGGAGTTGGTTGCGTATAGGTTGAAAGACCTTGCTTATGAATGGGTTGTTGCTGGGAGGAAAGGTAGAGGTGAGGGAGTTGTCCCTACAACTTGGCCAGAGTTCCAAGATGCATTCCTGGATAAGTTTTTCCCTTTGCAGATGAGGGAGGCGAAGGTGAAAGATTTTTGGAACCAAAGATAGGGCTCTATGACTGTTAGGGAGTACTATCTAAAGGTCAATCAGTTGGACAAGTATGCTCCTGACTTAGTGGCTGATAATCGAGCTAGTATAAGTAAGTTTGTAGCTGGAGTGTCTAGTTATATGGTTAAGGAGTGTAGGTCTGCTGTGCTGGATAGTGAGATGAATCTTTTTAGGCTGATGACTCATGCCCAATAGATTGAGGTAGACAAGATTAAGGAGAGAGATAAAATAAGAGGGAATAAGAGAGCTAGGTCCGAGCAGCACAGAAAAGGTCAGATTAGATCGCAGGGAGGGAGTCGGCCCTCAGTATCAGGATAGTTCATCTATGCCAACACCATCATCTGCTAGTGCTCCGTGCCTAGATATAGGCAGGACCAAGGTACTAGGTCATATGCATCCAGGTCCTAGTACAGTGCTGGCAGTAAGCCAAATCATCCCCTATGTCCTAAGTATGGTAGTGCTTATTTGGGTGAGTGTTGGGGTAAGAAGAGGGGTTTTTTTGGTGTGGTGACATGGGTTGCAGAGTTAGAGATTGTCCACAGGATGGACAAGGGCATCTTGACTATCACCATAAGACCTATACTCGGACTGTTAGTGCTCCAGTTCCAGCAACTCGCCCAGCCCCAGCTTAGGGCGCCTCTTCTAGAATTTTTGGTGGACAGCGCCAGAATAGATTCTATGCTTTACCATCCCGCCAGGAACAAGAGGACTCTCCTGATGTTCTTACTGGTATGCTTCGTATATTTCAGTTTGATGTGTATGCTTTGTTGGATCCTAGATCCAGTTTCTCATATGTTACACCTTTGATTGCTGTGAATTTTGAAAGGAGTCCTGAGATTATTCCTGAGCCTATCCTAGTTTCTACCCCAGTGGGTGATTTGGTTGTTGCCCAAAAAGTGTATAAACAGTGTCCTGCTACCGTTCTTCATAGAGTCTTATTGGCTGATCTGATTGAGTTAGATATGGTACATTTTTATGTGATTTAGGGTATGGACTGGCTGTATTCTTCTTATGCCTCCATTTATTGTCGGACCTGAGTGGTCAAGTTTAAGTTTCCGAGTGTATCCGTGTTTGAGTGGTCTGGGAATTTTGTGTCACCCAAGAGTCATTTTATCTCTTACCTCAAAGCTAGAAAGCTTATTTCCAAGGGGTGTATTTACCATTTGGTTAGAGTCAAAGACACTAAGTCTGAGACTCTAACTCTCTAGTCTGTTAATGTCGTCAATGAGTTTTCTGATGTCTTTTTGGATGATCTCCCAGGGATACCTGCTGATAGAGAGATAGAGTTCGGGATTGATCTTATTCCGATACTCAGCCCATTTCTATTCCTCCTTACCGTATGGCCCCTGCAGAACTTGAGGAGTTGAAAGTGCAACTCAAAGATCTACTAGATAAGGGCTTCATAAGGCCCACTATTTCTTCTTGGGGTGCTCCTGTGTTGTTTGTGAGAAAGAAAGATATCTCTTTGCGTATGTGCATTGATTACCGCCAACTGAATAAAGTCACCATAAAAAATAAGTACCCTCTTCCCAGAATGGGTGATTTGTTTGACTAATCACAAGGTGCAAGTTATTTCTCAAAGATAGACCTTCGTTTTGGCTATCATTAACTCAAAGTTAGGGAGTGTGACATCCCAAAAACAGCTTTCCGAACTCGTTATGGCCATTTTGAGTTTTTTGTTATGTCTTTCAGGTTAACTAATGCCCCAGCAGCTTTCATGGATCTCATGAATCGAGTGTTCAGATCATATCTGGATATGTTTGTCATAGTGTTCATAGATGATATAATGGTGCACTGCCGTAGTGAGGATAAACATTCTGATCATCTCCGAACTGTCTTGCAAACCCTTACAGATCACAAGTTGTTTACCATGTTCAGTAAGTGTGAGTTTTGGCTAAGGTTAATTTCTTTTTTGGGTCATATCATTTCTTTCGAGGGTATTAGAGTTGATCCCCAAAAGACCAAAGCTGTTAGAAATTGGCCTAGACATATTTCTCCGATTGATATCTAAAGTTTCTTGGGTTTAGCTGGCTATTACTGCCATTTTGTTGAGGGTTTCTCCTCTATAGCGTCTCCTATGACTCGATTGACCCAAAAGAAATTGAAGTTCTTGTGGTCCGAATCTTGTGAGAAGAGTTTTTAGGTATTGAAGACTCGACCCACTTCAGCCCCTGTTTTGACTTTGCCTGATGGTGTTGATTCTTTTGTGGTGTACTGTGATGCTGCGAGAGTTGGGTTGGATTGCGTATTGATTCAGAAGGGTAAGGTGATAGCTTATGCTTCTAGACAGTTGAAACCCCATGAGAAAAATTACCCCACCCATGACCTTGAGTAGGCCGTTGTTGTGTTTTCTTTGAAAATATGGAGACACTATTTGTATGGTGTCTATGTTGATGTTTTCACTTATCATAAGAGTCTGCAGTATGTGTTTACCCAGAGAGAATTGAAGCTTAGGCAAAGACGATGGTTAGAATTATTAAAGAACTATGATATGAGTATGCTATACCATTCCGGCAAGGCCAATATTATGGCGGATACCCTAAGTAGAGTGTCCATTAGTAGTGTTTTGCATGTGGTAGAAGGTAAGAAAGAGTTGGCTCGTGATGTACATCGTTTGGCTAGATTGAGGGTTAGGTTGTTTGACTCTACTGAAGGTAGTATAGGGGTTCAAAGTAGTTTCAAATCCTCCTTGGTTTCGAAAGTGAAGGAAAAGCAACACTTAGATGCTAGTTTGGTCAGATTGAATGAGTCAGCAAAGGACCAAAAAGTAGAGGTTTTCTCCCAAGGGGGAGATAGTGTGTTGAGATTGCAAGGTACATTGTGTTTCCCGAATATTGATGTTCTAAGATTGAGGATTATGGCTGAAGCATACGAGGGGCGATATTCTATTCATCCTGGTGCCACCAAGATTACCGAGACTTGTGGGAAATCTATTGGTGGAGTGGCATGAAGAAAGATATAGCAGCGTTTGTAGCTAAGTATGCAACATGCCAACAGGTTAAGGTTGAACACCAAACACCTGGTGGTATGATGAAAGAGTTTAGTATTCCCAAGTGGAAGTGGGAAAAGATAAATATGGACTTCGTGATTGGTTTACCTCCTTCCCGACGCCATCATGATTCCATTTGGGTTATGGTTGATTGGTTGACAAAGTCTGCTCATTTTTTGCCTGTTCAAACTTCATATACTGCTAAGGATTACACTAGATTGTATATTCGAGAGATAGTCAGACTGTATGGAGTTCCCTTGTCTATTATTTCGGATAGAGGTACTCAGTTCACTTCGCAATTTTGGAAAGCTTTTCAGAAGGGTCTTGGTATCCAAGTGCTTTTTATTTATTCTGTTCATCCGCAGACCGATGGTCAAGCTGAGTGTACCATCCAGACCTTAGAGGACATGTTGAGAGCTTGTGCTCTTGACTTTAAGGGAAGTTGGGATGATCACTTACCGTTGATAGAGTTTGCTTACAATAACAGTTTCCACTCTAGTATTGGTATGGCTACGTTTGAAGCCTTATATAGGAGGAAGTGTAGATCACCCATAGGTTGGTTCAGGGTGGCTGAAGCGGCTGTGAATGGTCCTGATTCAGTATTTGAGCCTACGGAAAAAGTTAAGTTGATTAGGGATTAGTTGAAAACTGCGCAGAGTCGTCAGAAGTCATATGCGGATGTTAGAAGGAGAGACCTTGAGTTTGACGTTGGTGACCTAGTATATCTGGAAATTTCACCAATGAGAGGGGTGAAGTGTTTCGGAAAGAAGGGGAAGCTTATTCCCCGTTATGTTGGTCCTTATAAAATTCTTAGCCGTGTTGTTAAGGTAGCTTATGAAGTTGAGTTGCCTTCCGAGTTGTCCTCTGTTCATCCAATATTCAATGTCTCCATGCTTAGAAAGAATATTAGCGATGTTGTGGTAGTGGATTCCTCTGTGAGTGCTGACATTCAAGAAAATCTTTCTTTTGATGAAATTCCTGTTGAGATACTTGATTTCAGTGTCCGAAGACTAAGGAACAAAGAAGTTCCCTTGGTCAAGGTGTTGCGGCGAAACCAATCTGTTGAGGGTGCAACTTAGGAAGCTGAGGCAGATATGCAATCCAGGTATCCGCACCTATTTTCCGCGAACTCTGATCAAGCCGAAGGTACCATTCTTTCCTAAATCATGCACTTTTTATAAAAGTTGCAGAAGTTCAGCTGTCATTTATTATCTGTTAAATTGTAGTTTCTTGAATTTATGCATTCTATGTTGCATTCGGAGTGAGAAACAATGAGGTGATGAGTCTAACGAATGTTTCAGCTATATTCTCTATTCCCTATCTAATCATGGCATGTCTAGCGTCATTCGAGAACCAATGTTTCCAAGGGGGGATGATGTAATACCTCGGGAAATTTTTCGTTGAAATTTTGTGCGTAAACGTGTTGGGTTCGATCTTCTAGAATGAATTATAAATTTTCTACATGAAATGTCTTATACTATGATCCACCATTGCATAGAGTATCGAATAAGCTTTCCAAAGATATGTGGATTATCCTAACAGACACCCGAGCGACAAGTAAGGAACATTCCGATCGAACCGTGAATAGTACTGAATAGTAAACCATGCAGGAAAAAGTACTAAGGCCTAGTGTATTTTTGCTCCAAATTTAAACGATCATAACTCCTTGTACATAATGATCTGGGTGTTCTACTATATATCAACGGAAAGCTCTGCGAGTCCTCTTTCCAATGAAATTCGTTTCATCTAATTTATCTATTGGAGAAAAACGTTATGGTCGATCTACTTCAGCCTACCAAAAGTGAATTTTTGGGTCAACTCCAATCGATCATAAATCCTCGTACACAATGATCTGGGTGAGATACTATATATCAACGGAAATATATGAGAGTCCTCTTTCTAATGAAATTGGTTTCATCTAATTTGAATATCAGAATAAAACGTTATGGTTGATTTACTTCAGTCTATCAAAACAGTCCACCAAAGGACAGATTCAAGAATTTTTTTGATTTTTAGGGGCGTTTTGGTCATTCCCCCTCACCCAAAATCCGTCCAAACCCTATATTAAAGCCTATTAGAAGCATTATATGTTATATTTCATCAAACTCCCTAAACAAAAACCCTAAGCTCCTACATCCAACTTTAAGAACCTCCGAAGTTCACCATTAATTCTGCAAATTTATTCAACATTCCAAGTTCCTAGTTCAAGAACTCCAAGAACCATCATTCCAAGGCACGATTAATATCTCAAAAATGAGTATCGATCTAAAGTTCATCATTCAAGGTATGTGGGGTTTTTCAACAAGAACTCTCTTTCATTCTTGTGCCCAAAAGTAATTTTCTTTAAAAAGGCATGATTTTTATTAATTTGAAGCATGAACCGATATCTTATGATTATTATTATGAAATCTTGATGTTTATGATTTTTTAAGATGAATTTACATGTGTGGTGATATAAAGCATGAATCTTGAGCGATGTTTATCATAATTTTGATATTTGGGTCGTGAATCCCCATTAGAAATTGTGTTTTTTAAAAAAGTGTGTGTTATAAGCACGTTGATGTTGAATATTTGAGATATTTTTAATGATTTGACCTTTTGGTCTTAATGGAATTGTTTTGAATTCGAGTGTGAAAGAAATCCACAAAATGGTTGATTTTGATAGATGGGAAGCATGGCTCCCGATGTATATTTATATATTACTGAAATTTTTTTGTTGTGGATTGTCTTTGAAATGGTCTGAGCAAACTTCAAGAGAAATCTTTAGAACTAAGTGGGAGATATAAAGCGATCTTACTTCCTTAGAACTACGTGCCCCCGTAGAAGTGAGCCTGAGGCTGATTTATATAGTGATCACTAGTTTGTGTGGATTTGATATCGATAGTCCTGCTCTAATGGCAAGGATAGGACGGCTCTCCCCAACGTGGGATGTACATTGGACTCCATGTAGCTCACATAGTTTATGTCGGTTATAGGATCTCCCAGTGTGTGTGTGTTTCCTTGTGTCTATGGTGAATGGTAAAGTGATTTGAAAGTGGAATTGTTAAAGTTATTCTTTCGAAAGATTTAAATGATATTTACATTATGAGAATTGATATTCTTGATGAACTAAAAGTGATTGACATATTATATGATGACTCACATGTGTTATTGTATTTATTTCATCCTCTCATACTTATGATGATTTTCTTCGGGCTATGTAGGTCTTTCATACATCCTGCATATTTCTTATAAATATTTATGATGATGATGTTTATACAACTGCATACACCCCTATATAATCAGTTTCTTTCCATGGAATTGACCCACATCTTTGGATGTGGGCTGCATTTTCTCGGAATGTAGGTTCAGGTGCTCAGTTCCAGGTTCGACAGTGATTCTTCGGGCATACTATTCTACATCCTCTGTTGTGGTGAGTCCTCATGTTTCGAGGACGTAATGTCTGATGTTGGTTTTACGAAATTGTTTACATTTGATAACTGAGTATGAGTCAGTTAGGGAACGTCCCAATGTCTCACTGGTTTTATTGATTTTCTTAGAGGCTTGTCAGACTAGTATAGATGTTGAGAGTTGATTAATAAGTTGTATTTTGTTATCTTTCTGAAATTCTTTTATTCTTGGATGATTATTACTCTGTCGATATTTGAGGGTAAATAATGAAAACCCCGTTGATTTGTGTTGAACTAAATGAAAATGATTCAAATGGTTAGCTTGGGGCTACTCGTAGCCTCAAGCATCGTGTGATGCTCCGGGACCCGTTTTCCAAGGCTTTACATTCACTTTATAAGTTTTTAAATTAAACTAAATTCAAAATGAAAGGTTCGCATTTCAACTGGCTACACTAAATAACTTTTAAGTCACTAATTCACTTTACAAGTTATCACAGTAAACTAAATTCAAAGTAAAAAGTTTTGCATTTAAAGTACCTACAATAAATCACTTTCAAGTCACTAATTCACTTTACAAGTTAGCAAACTAAATTAAATTCAAAAGAAAAAGTTCATATTTCAAGTACCTACACTTAATCACTTCCAACTGACTAATTCACTTTACAAGTTACTAAACTAAGCTAAATTCAAAATTAAAAATTCAAAATTCAAGAACCTACACTTCATCACTTTCAAGTCACTAATTCACTTTACAAGTTACCAAATTAAACTAAATTCAAAAAAAAAAAAGCTTACATTTAAAGTACCTACACTTAAAAATTTCAAGTCTCTAATACACTTTACAAGTTACTAAACTAAACTAAATTCAAAATGAAAAGTTCACATTTCAAATACCTAGACATAATCACTTTCAGGTCACTAATTCACTTTATAAGTTACCCAACTAAACTACAATCAAAAGGAAAAGTTCACATTTCACGTACCTACACTTAATCATTTTCAGGTCACTACGTCACTTTACAAGTTACCAAACTAAACTAAATTCCAAATGAAAAGTTCACATTTCAAGTACCTACAATTAATCACTTTCAAGACACTAATCCAATTTACAAGTTACCAGACTAAATTAAATTAAAAAATAAAAAGTTCACATTTCAGGTACCGATACTTTATCACTTTTAGTTCACTAATTCACTTTACAAGTTACCAAACTAAAATAAATTCAAAATAAAAAGTTCACACATTTCAAGTACTTACACTTAATCACTTTCAAATCACTTATTCACTTTATAAGTTACCAAACTAAACTAAATTAAAAATGAAAAGTTCGCATTTCAAGTTCCTACACTTAATCACTTTCAAGTCACTAATTCACTAAACAAGCTACCAAAATAAACTAAATTCAAAATGAAAAGTTCACAGTTAAAGTACCTACACTTAAAATTTCAAGTCACTTATTCACTTTACAAGTTAACAAACTAAACTAAATTTAAAATAAAAAGCTCATATTTCAAAAACTTACTTAATCATTTTCATGTCATTAATTTACTTTAAAAGTAACAAAATTAAAATAAATTCAAAATGAAAAGTTCACATTTCAAGTTCTAAAAATTAATCTCTTTAAAATCACTAATTCTCTTTACAAGTTAGCAAACTAAACTAAATTCAAAATAAAAATTTCACATTTCAAGTACCTACATTTTATCACTTTAATGTCACTAATTCACTTTATAAATTACCAAACTAAACTACATTCAAAACGAAAAGTTCACTTTTCAAATACCTACACTTAATCACTTTAATGTTACTAATTCTCTTTACAAGTTAACAAACTAAACTAAATTCCAAATGAAAACTTCACATTACAAATACCTAGAATTAATCACTTGCAAATCACGAATTCAATTTAGAAGTTACCAGACCAAATTAAATTCAAAATAAAAGGTTCACATTTCAAGTACCGACACGTTATAACTTTTAATTCACTAATTAAATTTACAAGTTACAAAACTAAACTAAATTCAAAATAAAAAGCTCGCACATTTCAAGTATTTACACGTAATCACTTTCAAATCACTTATTCACTTTATAAGTTACCAAACTAAACTAAATTTAAAATGAAAAGTTCACATTTCAAGTACCTACGCTTAACAGTTTCAAGTCACTAATTCACTTTTCAAGTTACCAAACTAAACTAAATTCAAAATGAAAAATTCACATTTAAAGAACCTACACTTAAAAATTTTAAGTCACTAATTCACTTTGCAAGTTACCAAACTAAAATAAATTCAAAATAAAATGTTCTCATTTCAAACACCTACACATAATCATTTTCATGTCATTAATTCACTTTACAAGTAATCAAAGTAAACTAAATTCAATATTTAAAGGTTCCCATTGCAAGTACCTACACTTACACACTTTCAAATCAATTATTCACTTTACAAGTTACCAAGCTATAATAAATTCAAAATGAAAAGTTCAAATTTCAAGTACCTACAATTAATCATTTTCATGTCACTAATTTACTTTAAAAGTTATCAAAATGAACAAAATTCAAAATGAAAAGTTCACATCTAAAAAACCTACACTTACACACTTTCAAGTCACTAATTAACTTTACTAGTTATCAAACTAAACTAAATTCAAAATGAAAACTTAACATTTAAAGTACCAACACTTAAAACTTTCAGTTCCATAATTCACTTTACAAGTTACCAAACTAAACTAAATTCAAAATGATAAGTTCACATTTCAAATACCGACACTTAATCATTTGCATGTCACTTATTTACTTTAAAAGTTACCAAACTAAAATAAATTCAAAGTGACAGTTTGACATTTCAAGTACCTACAATTAATCACTTTATAGTCACTAACTCACTTTTCAAGTTAACAAACTAAACAAAATTCAAAATGAAAACTCCACATTTAAAGTACCTACACTTAATCACTTTCATGTTACTAATTCATTATACAAGTTAGCAAACTAAACTAAATTCAAAATGAAAGGTTCACATTTCAAGTACCTACACTTAAGAATTTCAAGTCCCTAATTCACTTTACAAGTTACCAAACTAAACTAAATACAAAGAGAAAAGATCACATTTCAAATACCTACACTTAATCACTTTCAGGTCTCTAATTTACTTCACAAGTTACCAAACTAAACTAAATTAAAAATGAAAAGTTCACATTTCAAGTGCCTACACTTAAACACTTTCATGTCACTAATTCACTTTTCCAGTTACCAAACTAAAGTAAATTCAAAATAAAAAGTTCACATTTCAAGTACCTACAATTAATAACTTCCAAGTCACGAATTCACTTTACAAGTTACCAAATTAAACTAAATTCAAAATGACAAGTTCACATTTCAAGTACATACACTTTTTAACGTTCAAGTAACTTATTCGCTTTAAATGTTTCCAAACTAAACTAAACTCAAAATGAAAGGTTCACATTTTAAATACCTACACTTAATCACTTTCTAGTCACTAATTCACTTTATAAGTAATCAAAGTAAACTAAATTCAAAATGAAAAGTTCACATTTCAAGTACCAACACTTAATCACTTTCAAGTTACTAATTCACTATACAAGTTAACAAACTAAACTAAATTCAAAATGAAAAGTTCACATTTAAAGTACCTACACTTAAACACTTTCAATTCACTAATTCACCTTACAAGTTACCAAAATAAACTAAATTCAAATTGAAAAGTTCACATGTGAAATGCCGACACTTAATCACTTTCATGTCACTAATTCACTTTACAAGCTACCAAACTAAACTAAATTTAAAATAAAAAGTTTACATTTCAAGTTCCTACAATTAATCACTTTCAAGTCACTAATTCACTTTACAAGTTACCAAACTAAACTTATTTCAAAATGAAAAGTTCACATTTCAAGTACCTAAAATTAATCACATTCAAGTCACTTATTCACTTTACAAGTTACCAAAATACACTAAACTCAAAATGAAAGGTTCGTATTTCAAGTATCTAGACTTAATCACTTTCAAGTCAGTAATTCACTTTACAAGTTATCAAAGTAAACTAAATTCAAAATAAAAATTTTGCATTTCCGTACCTACATTAAATCCCTTTCAAGTGATTAATTTACATTAGAAGTTGCCAAATGAAATTAAATTTAAAATGAAAAGTTCAAATTTCAAGTACCTAAACTTAATCACTTTCAAGTCACTAATTAACTTTACAATTTACTAAACTAAACTAAATTCAAAATTAATAGTTCATATTTAAAGTACCTACACTTCTTCAATTTTAAGTCACTAATTCACATTACAAGTTACCAAACAAAACAAAATTCAAAATGAAAAGTTCACATTTAAAGTACCTACACTTAAACACTTTCGAGTCACTAATTCACTTTACAAGTTGTCAAAGTACACTAAATTCAAAATGAAAGGTTTGCATTTCAAGTACCTACACTTAACCACTTTTATGTCACTAATTCACTTTACAAGTTATCAACGTTAATTAAATTAAAAATGAAAAGTTCGCATTTCAAATACCTACACTTAAACATTTTCAAGTCACTTATTCACATTACCAGTTACCAAACTAAAAAATATTCCAAATGAAAAGTTCACATTTCAAGTACCTACAATTAATCACTTTCAAGTCACTAATTCACTTTACAAGTTAGAAAACAAAACTAAATCCAAAATGAAAATTTCACATTTCAAGTACCTATATTTAATCACTTTTATGTCACTAAGTCACTTTATAAGTTATCAAACTAAACTAAATTCAAATTTAAAAGTTCATATTTCAAGTACCTACACTTCATCACTTTCAAGTCACTGATTCACTTTACAATTTGCCGATCTAAACTAAATTAAAAATGAAATTCAAAATGAAAAGTTCACATTTCAAGTACCTACACTTAAACACTTTCAAGTCAATAATTCACTTTACAAGTCACCAAACTAATCTAAATTCAAAATGAAAGTTCACATTTGAAATACCTATACTTAATCACTTTCATGTCACTAATTCACTTTACAAGCTACCAAACTAAACTAAATACAAAATAAAAAGTTTACATTTCAAGTACCTATACTTAATCACTTTCATGTCACTTATTCACTTTATAAGTTACCAAACTAAATTTATTTTAAAATGAAAATTTCACATTTCAGGTACCTCCACTTAATCACTTTCAAGTCACTTATTCACTTTACAAGTTACCAAACTAAACAAAACTCAAAATGATATGTTCGGATTTCAAGTAGCTACACTTAATCACTTTTAAGTCACGAATTCACTTTACAAGTTATCAAAGTAAACTAAATTCAAAATGAAAAGTTTGCTTTTCAAGTACCCACACTTAAACATTTTCGAGTCACTTATTCACTTTACTAGTTAGTAAACTAAAAAGTATTTCAAATGAAAAGTTCACATTTGAAGTACCTGCAATTAATCACTTTCAAGTCACTAGTTCACTTTACAAGTCAACAAACTAAATTAAATCTAAAATTAAAATTTCACATTTCAAGTACCTACATTTGATAACTTTTATGTCACTAATTAACTTTATAAGTTATCAAACTAAACTACATTCAAAATGAAAATTTTACTTTTCAAGTACCTACACTTAATCACTATTAAGTTACTAATTTACATTACAAGTTAACAAACTCTAATGCCCCGAAATCGGGTCCCGAGACGTCACACTATGATTAGGATCACAAGTGACCCCAAGCTAACCCTTCTACTGACCTTACTCATAAGCAACTGAACATAAGGTATAAATATATACAAATCTGTGAAAAATAACTCTTTTTTGAATATGATAGATACAAAACTAAATTTACAACATTACAACTCTGCTTTTACAACCAAAACTGAAACAGAATACATCAACTTCTACTGACTATCTATGAAGCCTCTACTAGTACCAACTGTAGGTAGCTGGGTCATGACTCCCGACTAACCCAACTCAATATGACTGAATAAAGAAAATACAACACTTCTCAAACTATATAACTTACTCAAGCCCTTGAATCAAAAGGACTCATCACTTGCTGACTGGATGTCGCGAACTAACTGGATCTGAAGACGAACACTATACCTTGTACCTACATTTTGAGAAAATATAGCCCACATATGAATATGTAGGTTAGTACCATGGTAACGTACTAAGCATATGGGGGTGCAATGCATATATAAAAGAATATCTTAATATCATCACAGTTTATAAAATTATGCATGCTGATATAAATAACTCACTAAGCTCGAATTAAAATCATCATAATCATAACAGAGTAAAATATATTGGGTGAAACATGTGAGTCATCATAATAAATCTCAATTAACTTCCATCTAGATTTCAAATCATCAAAGCAATCAAATCTCATAACAATTCTCTTTGGAATATATGTTCATTAAATCTTTTGAAAACAATGACTTTCTCAAACTCAGTATTTCAAACATATATGTTTTCATCTCAGATAGAAGAATAAGACTTTTCATATTAGATAGGAGAATACAAACACACACATTGGGAGTCTCTTACAACTGAAATAAACCATGTGAGTTACATGGAGTCCAACGTATAACCCACATTGGGGAGAGCTGTCATATCCTTGTCATCAAAGTAGGACCTTAAATCATCAATCCAAACACTAGTGATCACTATATAAATCAGCCTCAGGCTCACAACCTACCGGGATGCGTAGTTCTAGGGAACTACCTATCCTGCTATACCTCCCACTCGGTGCTATAGACTACTCCCAGACTTAGCTCAGATCTTTTCAAAAGAAAATCCATAAACAAACAATTCAATAATTTACAATGGGAGCCATCATGCTACCCTTTTTATAATAATCAATAAAAGTGGATTTCTTTTGTCATCTCAGGTTCAAATCAATCCCTTTTTACAACCAAAAGGTCAAAGCTTCATTATCATCTCAATTCATCCAAACACAAAGTGTTTATAACACATGATTTCTAAAAAAAAATGACAATCTCAATTAGAGTTCAAAACTCATGTCTCAATATCATATGAAAATTTATCAAGGTTCAAAATTTACATCATAAACATATATAACTTTCTTCAAAAACTGGAAATTTAGCCATAAGGCACAAAATATCATCATTCTCATATAATTTCACTTCTAAAATATCTAAAACATCATAATCTAATGATAATCGATATAGGATATAAATTCATGCTTTAAAATCATAGTAAAACATATAAAATCCATAACGTCATAAGAGAAAGTATTTTTGGGAACAAGAATAAAAGGGTGTTCTTGTTGAAAAACCCCACATACCTTAAACTTGCAGCTTTAAATGAACTCTTGACCTTGTGACTCTATTCGTGAAAATAATAAGTGTTTCTTGTAGCCCTCGGAATGAGGATTCTGAATCTCGAAGAATTATTAAAAACTCATGGTTGAATCTTGAGATATTTGACATTTTAGGTTGAAACCCTATTGAATGTTCTTGGCGATTTTGAGAGAAAGTAAAATTATTTTTGTGTTATGGGAGTTTAATCCCGTGTTATAATCCCGTGTTATAGACATGCGGCGCAAAATCCATGGAAGACCTTAAGGTGTGCATCGCACACCTTATGGAAGCCATTTAAGTGTGCCTTGCACTCCCAATCGCACACATTTGATTGGGCGGCACATTGCCCATCGCACACCCTTACTGCCTCTCATGAAAATGGGCATAACTCTTCGCTCGAGTATCGGATTTTTACGAAATTGGTATTGTTGGAAAGCTAATTCAATTATCTACAATTTAATATTTCTTGGGATGAAAAATTCCATGTATATTAAGATATATTCACGTTTGAAGTTGACCCTTGCAGAATTGAATGTCAAACTTTGGATGAATCAATTGGTCTTAGCTCAACCTTGTTCTATGTCATTGCTATTAACATTTTCCACCTATAAACTACTCCATAGACTATGATAATGATCATGCAACTTGTATTCATGTGAGAATCCCTTGGATTAGAGCTTAGACACGCAGGAACGACGGTTAGAATTCTAGCACGAAAATATGGGGTATTACATTATCTCTCCCTTGGGAACAATCGTCCTCGAATATGGATAATTAATCTGAAACATAGAGGAATATTAGTCTTCAAGCTATCATGTATAACTGATAGAACTGAATCACTAGATCTCAAGAATAATGAGCTACTGAACTGGTCTGCAAGTACATGAATTCTCAAGAAAAATAACTATATGGCTAACATAGAAACGAGAGTGTCAACATATGAGTAACCATTACTTTGCACTGGATCTGATCTCATGAGAAAGGATGAGAAGTTTATGACATGAAAACTGAAGATATTACAACATCCCCCTCTTGGGATCGTTAGTCCCCGAATGATAATTATTTGATGAAGATACTAGGAAGAGACTGTAATACTACACAAGATGCTTACAAACTGAATCATGACTTAATATATGAAAATGAAACTGATGCATGAACTGATCTAAATTCATAATTTAATTGGAAACAAACACATTGCCTCTTGGAATGTACATACGTCTAATGCTACGGATAATAAGACTTCTGTAATACCCTGGAAAATTTTTCATTGAAATTTTGTGGATAAATGTGTTGGGTTCTAACTTCTAGAATGAATTATAAATTTTTTATGTGAAATATCTCACGTTATGACCCACCATTGCGTATAGTATTGAATAAGATTTCCAACGACATGTGGATCATCCAAAACGGACACCCGAGCGATGAGTTATGAACATTCCGATCGAACCGTGAATAGTAGTGAACAGTAAAACGTGCAGGAAAAAGTACTGAGGCCTAGCGTATTTTTACTCCAACTTTAAATGATCATAACTCCGTGTAAATAATGATCTGGGTGATCTACTATATATCAATGGAAAGCTCTGCGAGTCCTCTTTCTACTGAAATTGGTTTCATCCAATTTTTCTGTCAGAGCAAAAACTTATGGTCAATCTACTTCAGCCTATCAAAAGTTAATTTTTGGATTCAACTTTAAATGATCATAACTACTCGTACACAATGATCTGGGTGAGATACTATATATCAACGGGAAGATATGAGAGTCCTCTTTCTAATGAAATTAGTTTCATCCAATTTGAATAACGAAGTAAAAAATTATGGTTAATCTACTTCAGACTATCAAAACAGTCCACCGAAGGACAGATTCGAGAATTTTTTAAATTTTTAGGACCGTTTTGGTCATTCCCCCTCACCCAAAATCTGTCCAAACCCTATATTAAAGATTATTAGAAGCATTATATGTTATATTTCATCAAACTCCTTCAAAAAGAAAACCATAAGCTCCTACATCCAACTTCAAGAACCTCCAAAGTTCACCATTAATTTTGCAAATTTATTCAAGATTCCAGGTTCCTTGTTCAAGAACTCCAAGAACCATCATTCAAAGGCACGATTAACATCTCAAAAATGAGTATCGATCTAATGTTCATCATTCAAGGTATGCGGAGTTTTTCAACAAGAACTCTCTTTCGTTCTTGTGCCCAAAATTAATTTTCTTTACAAAGGCATGATCTTTATTTGATTATTATGAATTTGAAGCATGAAGCCATATCTTATGATGATTATTATGAAATCTTGAATGATATTTTTCATGATTTTGATATTTGGATCGTGAATCCCCATTGGAAATTGTGTTTTCTTGTTGAGAAATTATGTGTTATAAGCACGTTGATGTTGAATATTTGAGTTATTTTGAATGATTTAACCTTTTGGTCGTAATGGAGTTATTTTGAACTCGAGGGTGAAAGAAATCCACAACATCGTTGATTTTAATAGATGGGAAGTATAATGACTCCCGATGTATATTTATATATTACTAAAATGTTTTTTTGTGAATTGTCTTTAAAATGGTCCGATCTATGTTTGGGAGAAATCTTTAGCACCGAGTGGGAGGTATAAAGCAACCTTACTTCCCTAAAACTATGTTCCCCCCGTAGGAGTGAGCCTGAGGCTGATTTATATAGTGATGACTAGTTTGTATGAATTTGATATCGATAGTCCTACTTCGATGGCAAGGATAGGATGACTTTCCCCAACATGGGTTGTACGTTGGACTCCATGTAGCTCACATGGTTTATATTGATTATAGGATCTCTCAGTGTGTGTGTTTTTCCTTGTGTCTATGGCGAATGGTGAAGTGATTTAAAAGTGGAATTGTTAAAGTTATTCTTTCGAAAGATTTAAATGATATTTACATTATGAGAATTGATATTCTTGATAAACTGAAAGTGATTGACAAATTTTACGATGACTCACATGTGTTATTGTACTTATTTCATCCTCTCATGATTATTATGATTTTCTTCAGGTTATGTGAGTCTTTCATACATCGTGCATATTTTTTTATAAATATTTATGTTGATGATGTTTATACAACTACATACACCCCATATACTGGGTTCTTTTCCATGGTACTAACCCACATCTTCGGATGTGGGCTGCATTTTCTCGAAATGTAGGTTTAGGTGCTCAGTTCCAGGTTTGACAGTGATTCTTCGGGCATGCTGTTCTACATCCTCTATTGAGGTGAGTCTCATGTTTCGAGGATGTGATGTCTAATGTTGGTTTCACGGAGTTATTTACATTTGATAACTGAGTATGAGTCAGTTGGGGCATGTCTCAATGGCTCGCTAGTTTTATTGATTTTCTTAGAGGCTTGTCAGACTAGTATAGATGTTGGGAGTTGACTAATAAGTCATATTTTTTTATCTTTCTAAAATTCTTTTATTCTATGATGATGATTACTCTATTGATATTTAAGGGTTATTTATTGAAACCCCATTGATTTGTGTTGAACTAAATGAAAATTGCTTAAAGGGTTGGCTTGGGGCTACTCGTAGCCTCAAGCATCGTGTGACGCTCCGAGACCCATTTTTTGGAGTGTTACAAACTTGGTATCAGAGCTTAAGGTTTTAAGGTGTCCTAGGGAGTCTGACAAGCTGTGTTATGTAGAGTCTTGATCATCGGTGTGTAGCACGCAACATCTATGCACAAGAGGCTATAAGACGTTTTAGGAAAAAGTATGACTCTTTCTTTCAGGAGTCTATCATGCTTAAAGTATCTCTCTCTGCTATTGATTCATGCTCTTCTCTTATAGAAATATGCCTCCATGTCGAGCGAGAAGAAATAATGATGGTCAGCAACCTCAACCCACTGACCCATTGAATGAAAATGTATCTCATGCTGAATTTTAGGCAGCCTTTTAGGCACTGGCCCAAGTTGTTACTGCAAATGTTTTGGCCAACCTAGCCCCGTCTCCGCAGTAGTAGGAAGGTGATTCAGCTACTACCAGGATCCATGACTTCATGCGCATAAATCCGCTGGAATTCTATGGGTCCAAGTCTGATAAGGATCCACGGTTATTTTTTGAGAAGGTGCAGAGGATTACCCAGGTGATGCATGTATATGAGGAATATAGTATGGAGTTGGCTGCATATAGGTTGAAAGACCTTGCTTATGACTGGGTTGCTGCTTGGAGGAAAGGTAGAGGTGAGGGAGCTGACCCTACAACTTAGCAAGAGTTCCAGGATGTATTCCTGGATAAGTTTTTCCCTTTAGAGATGAGGGAGGTGAAGGTGGAAGAGTTTATGAACCTGCGATAAGGCTCTATGACTGTTAAGGAGTACTGTCTAAAGTTCAATCAGTTGCCCAAGTATGCACCTGACTTAGTGCCTGATAATTGGGCTAGTATGAGTAAGTTTGTGACTGGAGTATCTAGTTATGTGGTTAAGAAGTGTAGGTCTGCTATGCTGAATAGTGAGATAAATCTTTCTAGGATGATGACTCATGCCCAAAGGATTGAGGTAGACAAGATTAAGGAGAGAGATAGAATGAGAGGAAATAAGAGAGCTAGGTCTGAGCAGCAAGGACAGGGTCAGACTAGATTATAGGGAGGCAGTCGACCTCAGTATCAGGATCATTCATCTATGCTAGCACGATCATCTACTAGTGCTCCCATTCCTAGGGGTAGGTAGGAGCAAGGTAACAGGTCATACGCATCCAAGTCCCAGTACAGTGCTGGCAGTAAGCGAAATCATCCCCTGTGTCCTATGTATGATAGGGTTCATTCGGGCGAGTGTTGGGGTGAGAAGAGAGGTTGTTTCCGGTATGGTGACATAGGTCACAGAGTTAGAGATTGTCCACAGGATGGACAAGGGCGTCATGACTATCGCCTTCACACCCAGACTCAGACTGTTAGTGCTCCAGTTCCAGCGACTCGCCCAGCCCCAACTCAGGACGCCTCTTCTAGCAATGTTGGCAGGCAGTGCCAGAATAGATTCTATGCTTTACCATCCTTCCAAGAATAGGAGGACTCTCCCAATGTTATTATGTGTATGCTTCGTATATTTTAGTTTGATGTGTATGCTTTGTCGGATCCTGGATCCCGTTTCTCATATATTATACCTTTAATTGCTGTGAATTTTAAAATGAGTCCTGAGATTATTCTTGAGCCTATCCTAGTTACTACCCCAGTTTGTGATTTGATTGTTGCCCAAAAAGTGTATAAAAAGTGTCCTGTTACCGTTCTTCATAGAGTCTTGTTGGCTGATTTGATTGAGTTAGACATGGTAGATTTTGATGTGATTCTGGGTATGGACTGGCTGTATTCTTCTTACGCCTCTATTGATTGTCAGACCTGTGTAGTCAAGTTTGAGTTTTTGGGTGCATCCGTGTTTGAGTGGTCTGGGAATTCTATGTCACCCAAGAGTCATTTTATTTCTTACCTCAAAGCTAGAAAACTTATTTCCATGGAGTGTATTTACCTTTTGGTTAGAGTCAAAGACACTTAGTCTGAGACTCCAACTCTCCAATCTGTTAACGTCGTCAATGAGTTTTCTGATGTCTTTCCATATGATCTCCCAGGGATACCTAGAGAGATAGAGTTTAGGATTGATCTTCTTTCCGATACTCAGCCCATTTCTCTTTCTTCTTACTGTATGGCACCTGCAGAACTTAAGGATTTGAAAGAGCAACTCAAAGATCTACTAAATAAGGGTTTCATAAGGCCCAGTGTTTCTCCTTGGGGTGCTCCTGTGTTGTTTGTGAGAAAGAAAGATGGACTTTTACGTATGTGCATTGATTACCGCCAACTAAATAAAGTCACCATAAAAAATAAGTACCCTCTTTTGAGAATAGATGATTTGTTTGACCAATTGCAAGGTGCAAGTTATTTCTCAAAGATAGACCTTCGTTACAGCTATCATCAACTCAAAGTTAGGGAGTGTCACATCCCAAAAACGGCTTTCTGAACTCGTTATGGCCATTTTTAGTTTCTTGTTATGTCTTTCGGGTTAACTAACACCCCAGCAGCTTTCATGGACCTCATGAATCGAGTGTTCAGATCATATCTGGATATGTTTGTCATAGTGTTCATCGATGATATACTGGTGTACTGCCATAGTGAGGATGAATATTTTGATCATCTCCGAACTGTCTTGCAAACCCTTACAGATCACAAGTTATTTTCCAAGTTCAGTAAGTGTGAGTTTTGCCTAAGTTTAGTTGTTTTTCTGGGTCATATCATTTCTTCCGAGGGTATTAGAGTTGATCCCCAAAAGACCAAGCTATTAGAAATTGGCCTAGACCTATTTCTCTGATTGATATCTCAAGTTTCTTGGGTTTAGCTGGCTATTACCACCATTTTGTTCAGGGTTTCTCCTCTATAGCATCTCCTATGACTTGGTTGACCCAAAAGAAAGTGAAGTTCTTCTGGTTTGAATCTTTTGAGAAGAGTTTTCAGGAGTTGAAGACTCGACTTACTTCAGCCCCTATTTTGACTTTGCCTGATAGTGTTGATGGTTCTGTGGTGTACTGTGATGCTTCGAGAGTTGGGTTGGGTTGCGTATTGATGCAGAAGGTTAAGGTGATAGCTTATGCTTCTAGACAGTTTTAACCCCATGAGAAAAATTACCCCACCCATGACCTTGAGTTGGCTGCTATTGTGTTTGCTTTAAAAATCTGGAGACATTATTTGTATGGTGTCCATGTTGATGTTTTCACTGATCGTAAGAGTCTGCAGTATGTGTTTACCTAGAGAGAATTTAATCTTAGGCAGAGACGATGGTTAGAATTTGTAAAGGACTATGATATGAGTGTGTTGTACCATCCGAGCAAGGCCAATGTTGTGGCGGATACCCTAAGTAGAGTTTCCACAGGTAGTGTTTCGCATATGGTAGAAGGTAAGAAGGATTTGGCTCGTGATGTACATCATTTGGCTAGATTAGGGGTTAGGTTGTTTGACTTTGCTGAAGGTAGTATAGGGGTTCAGAGTAGTTCCAAATCTTCCTTGGTTTCGAAAGTAAAGGAAAAGCAATACTTAGACGGTAGTTTGGTCAGACTGAAGGAGTTAGTCAAGGACCAAAAAGTAGAGGTTTTCTCTCAAGGGGGAGATTGTGTGTTGATATTGCAGGGTAGATTATGTGTCTCGAATGTTGATGATCTGAGATAGGATTATGGATGAAGCACACGGGGCGCGATATTCTATTCATCCTGGTGCCACCAAGATGTACCGAGACTTGCATGGAAATCTATTGGTGGAGTGGTATGAAGAAAGACATAGCAGTGTTTGTAGCTAAGTGTGCAACATACCAACAGGTTATGGTTGAACACCAAAGATCTGGTGGTATGATGCAAGAGTTTAGTATTCCCACCTGGAAGTGGGAAGAGATAAATATGGATTTTATGATTGGTTTACCTCTTTCCCGATGTCATCATGATTCCATTTGTGTTGTGGTTGATAGGTTGACTAAGTCTGCTCATTTCTTGCCTGTTCATACTTCACATACTGCTGAGGATTATGCTAGATTGTATATCCGAGAGCTAGTCATACTATATGGAGTTCCCTTGTCTATCATTTTGGATAGGGTTACTCAGTTCACTTCGCAATTTTGGAAAACTTTTCTGAAGGGTCTTGGTACCCAAGTGCTTTTGAGTTATTCTTTTCATCCTCAGACCGATGGTCAGGCTAAGCGGACCATCCAGACCTTAGAGGATATGTTGAGAGCTTGTGCACTTGACTTTAAGGGAAGTTGGGATGATCACTTACCGTTGATAGAGTTTGCTTACAATAACAGTTTCCACTCTAATATTGGCATGGCTCCGTTTGAAGCTTTATATGGGAGGAAGTGTACATCACCCATAGGTTGGTTTGAGGTGGGTGAAGCGGCTGTCAGTGGTCCTGATTCGGTATTTGAGGCTATGGAAAAAGTTAATTTGATTAGGGAAAGGTTGAAAACTATGCAGAGTCGTAAGAAGTCCTATGCGGATGTTAGAAGGAGAGGCCTTGAGTTTGAAGTTGATGACCTAGTGTATCTGAAAATTTCACCCATAAGTGGGGTGAAGAGATTCGAAAAGAAGGGGAAGCTCAGTGCCCATTATGTTGGTCCTTACCAAATTCTTAGCCATGTTGGTAAGGTGTCTTATGAAGTCGAGTTGCCTTCCGAGTTGTCCTTTGTTCATCCAATGTTCCATGTCTCCATGCTTAGAAAGCATATTAGCAATTTTGTGGTAGTGGATTCCCCTGTGAGTGCTGACATTCAAGAAAATCTTTATTTTGATGAGATTCCTGTTGAGATTCTTGATTTCAATGTCCGAAGACTAAGGAACAAAGAAATTCCCTTGGTCAAGGTGTTGTGGAGAAACCAATCTGTTGAGGGTGCAACTTGGGAAGCAGAGGCAGATATGCGATCCAAGTACCCGCACCTATTTTCCGCTAACTCCAATCAAGCCTAAGGTACCGTTCTTTCCTAAATCATGCACTTTTCATAAAAGTTGCAGCAGTTCAGTTGTCAATTATTACGTGTTCAGCTGTAGTTTCTTGAATTTATGCATTCTATGTTGCATTCGGAGTGAGAAACGATGTGGTGATGAGTCTAACGAATGGTTTCAGATGTATGCTCTATTCCCTATCTAATGTTGGCATGTCTAGCATCATTCTAGGACAAATTTTTCCAAGGGGGGGATGATGTAATACCCTGGTAAATTTTTCGTTGAACTTTAGTGTGTAAAAATGTTGGGTTCTATCTTCTAGAATGAATTATAAATTTTCCGTGAAAAATATCTTAGATTATGATCCACCATTACGTAGAGTATCGAATAATATTTCCAACGATATGTGGATCATCTAAAACGGACACCCGAGCGACGAGTTATGAACATTCCGATCGAACCGTGAATTGTAGTGAACAGTAAAACGTGCAGGAAAAAGTACTGAGGCCTGGCGTATTTTTGCTCAAACTTTAAATGATCATAACACCTTGTACATAATGATCTAGGTGATCTACTATATATCAATGGAAATCTCGGCGAGTTGTCTTTCTAGTGAAATTGGTTTCATCCAATTTTTCTATCGGAGCAAAGAGTTATGGTCGATCTACTTCAGCTTATCAAAAGTGAATTTTTGGGTCAACTTCAAACGATCATAACTCCTCGTACACAATGATCTGGGTGAGATACTATATATCAATGGAAATATATGAGAGTCCTTTTTCTAATGAAATTGGTTTCATCAAATTTTAATATCGGAGTAAAACGTTATGGTTGATCTACTTCAGACTATCAAAACAGTCCACCAAAGGACAGATTCAAGAATTTTTTTAATTTTTAGGGGCGTTTTTGTCATTCCCCCTCACCCAAAATCCATCCAAACCCTATATTAAAGCCTATTAGAAGCATTTAATGCTATATTCCATCAAACTCCCTCAAAAAGAAAACCCTAAGCTCCTACATCCAACTTCAAGAACCTCCAAAGTTCACCATTAATTTTGCAAATTTATTCAAGATTCCAAGTTCCTAGTTCAAGAAATCCAAGAACCATCATTCAAAGGCACGATTAACATCTCAAAAATGAGTATCGATCTAATGTTTATCATTCAAGGTATGTGGGGTTTTTCAACAAGAACTCTCTTTCGTTCTTGTGCAAAAAAGTAATTTTCTTTACAAAGGCATGATCTTTATTTGATTATTATTAATTTGAAGCATGAACCCATATCTTATGATGATTATTATGAAATGTTAATGTTTATGATTTTTGAAAGATTAATTTACATGTGTGGTAATATAAATCATGAATCTTGAATGATATTTATCATCATTTTGATATTTGGATCGTGAATCCCCATTGGAAATTGTGTTTTCTTGTTGAGAAAGTGTGTGTTATAAGCGCGTTGATGTTGAATATTTGAGTTATTTTGAATGATTTTACCTTTTGGTCGTAATGCAGCTATTTTGAACTCGAGTGTGAAAGAAATCCACAACATGGTTGATTTTGATAGATGGGAAGCATGATGGCTCCCGATAAATATTTATATATTATTAAAATTGTTTTGTTATGGATTGTCTTTGAAATGATCTGAGCTAAGTACGGAAGAAATCTTTAGCACCGAGTGGGAGATATAAAGTGACCTTACTATCCTAGAACTATGTACCCCCGTAGGAGTGAGCCTGAGGCTGATTTATATAGTAATCACTAGTTTGTGTGGATTTGATATCGATAGTCCTACTCCGATGGCAAGGATAGGACGGCTCTCCCCAACATTGGTTGTACGTTGGAATCCATGTAGCTCACATGGTTTATGTCGGTTATAGGACTCCCAGTGTGTGTGTGTTTCCTTGTGTCTGTGGTGAATAGTGAAGTGATTTCAAAGTGGAATTGTGAAAGTTATTCTTTCAAAAGATTTAAATGATATTTACATTATGAGAATTGATATTTTTGATGAATGGAAAGTGATTGACAAATTATATGATGAATCACATGTGTTATTATACTTATTTAATCTGCTCATGATTATGATGATTTTCTTTAGGCTATGTGAGTCTTTCATACATCCTGCATATTTCTTATAAATATTTATTAGGATGATGTTTATACAACCGCATACACCCCCATATTCTCGGTTCCATGCCATGGTACTAACCCAAATCTTCGGATATGGGCTGTATTTTCTCAAAATTTAGGATCAGGTGCTCAGTTCCAGGTTCGATAGTCATTCTTCAGGCACGTTGTTCTACATCCTCTGTTGTGGTGAGCGCTCCTAAGGACGTGATGTCTGATGTTCGTTTCACGGAATTATTTTCATTTGATAACTGAGTATGAGTTAGTTGGGGCATGTCTCAATGGCTCATTGGTTTTATTGATTTTCTTAGAGGTTCAATATTCTATATCTTCTTAGAGATCACACCCTAAGCATAACATGCCTTACCACTTCAATGACTAATTTAAAACTCTTGATATGGATTCACTTGTGCATATTGCATTCATCATCTTACACCCAACATGACATTCAAGCCTATCATAAAAAATCACATATAACTTTAAAGTAAATACCCCTAAAGGCATACTTCGCATATTCTCTAAACCTTTATCAAACAATTTTCTTGCACTATTCTTAAAAACATACACACAATTTCTAACTAACCATGACATGTATCAAAGACTTGGCCTTAATCTTACTTTACACTTTAGCCTTAGATAGAAAAGCATAAATAATCTTTCTTAATGAGGGTCATCAACTCTGTCACATCTAAACTATTGCTTAGCCACTATCATCGCTACTATCGTAACATAGGAAGAGGTCACCGAAGGGCAAACACAAATGAACCAGAAGCACGAAAGCTACAATACATAACATTAACACTTATCTTTGTCCAGAGGAATAAAATATCAAAGTCATGGATTCATTAAAGAAATCTAAGCTAAGGACATGCAGATATAATGCGAACTTTACTATTATCATGAGTTTAAAAACTAGTCATACTCTAAAACATGAGTTTATACTTATCATGAGCTATTCAACATAAGACTGGAGTTCATAGATTCATAAGAGATAACTCGAATCACAGAGTGAAGTTGTTACATGCTTGCTAGAAGCTGAGAATGGGCTTGAGCACACATGATAGGTATAAGCATAGGCTTGTGGCATGGATTTGTCAAGCGAGTGATGGATTTGATATTTTAATGACTGAAATTCAAGGAATACTCTAGATTAGAAGGGATCACTATCTCATCATAACTCATTATTGACATGTATCACAATCTAATTCTCAAAACATGGTTTGGTTCTTCTCTAACCATCTCCCCGTTAGGTCAAAGCTGGTAATCTAAGCATGATGGTCTACTCCATATCCTCGATATTAAGCCATAATTTCATCATTCTAATATCTACAAATAAATTCTAAACTTACAAGAATAAACTAATTTTGAACTTACCGACTTCATTCTTGAACAACCCATCCATATGCCATCCTTAATTCCTAACTTCAATAATCATCATCAAAGACTTACACTCTCATTTGCAACCATATCTACATCTCTAATCACATAATCATAGCCTACCAATATCACACTTCTATACTTATATTTTTCCCAAACTATGAGAATAAAATCATACTAAAAAGACACAACATCTTCAATCATAACTCCTTAAGTTAACTATCAAGAACAACATAAATTATCTAACTAGCCTTTCTCCACCTTGCAACTCAACATTACTACTAACCACATAATATACAATAATACTCAAGAAATAATGTAGCCCCATAGCACCTTGGGCACACCTCTATACCATACTTAATTACGAACATATGATTTTACACTCTTGCATGCACTGTTCAGGCCTACTAGATCACCTCCATATAACTAGCATCAACAACCGAACCATCAACTGTTCAAACTTAATGTCTAGAGCTAAACATGATTTACAACCCAATCTCACACACAATTTTCACTTCAAAACTATAGAACATGGCATTAAGAAAAACTAGTACACAATGACAATCGATCATAATCATATGGACTATCTTATTCATAATCTGTTAACACATCCTCCTTCTTCACATCATTACTATTTACCATCTTCACATCTAAATTACTTTCATAGCTCTATAAATTTTAACTAAACTTCCCCTTGCAATCTCATGAAAGCATAAATTAACTACGGTCACCTACCAAGTACTTCTATCAAAACCTATACTTTTCTAGCATAGCAAATACCATCAATAACTCTTTGCATACTCTAAGCTAACTATAATTCACCTTAACAAATAACTCATTCTCTACCTTCTGCTAAACTAAAACACAAGGACATAGCACGTCATTACTAACTCAATCGTACGCAAAAAGATTCGTCTAAATATATTCAATAAATTAACCTTACCACTTTTCTCGTCACTACCACCCTAAACACAAACTTTTAACCAACACAAAAACAACAAGATAAACAATAATTTGCTAATGAATCGAAATAGGCCTCACATGGCTTCAATAGACTTTGGTTTTGTATTTTGAACAAGAAAATGAATACTATGCTAGTGAATTGAAATAGCCCCACATGGCTTCACTAGACTTTGGTTTTTTACAAACACAATGATAATAAGATTACATAATACAAGAGATAGAAACTTGACACACGATATTCAATAATCTAAGAATACTCCTTACTCTATCTTAATTGAATAACTCAAAAGAACGAGGGCATAACTTTAAATTTGAGGGACTTATAACACACTAAAAGGCTCTTCTCAAGCCGCTTTGTAACTTCTGAAACTTTCGCTAGCAAATATAAGAGCATTATCTTGAGAGGAACTGGAACTTGTTGATCATGTTGTCTCAAGAATAATACATAGATAAGGAAATATAAATTATCATTATGGATTCTAAGGAGAAATTTGAAAGAATATCTGACTCAGGCTTAGTGAACAATTTCTACAGGACTGATAAAGTACTTCAATTTTTAGAACTCAAAAGTACTGATAGGATACTTTTGTAGCTCTCTTACAATTCCATAACTATCTATGGAGAATTAAGCTCAACTATTTTTGATACCTTGAAAATAAGGCAGAGATTGCCTAACTAGGGTAAGATGACAATCTGTATAAGTTTCTTGGAGAACTTTTCTATAGCATGATTCAATACTTAAAAGAATAGAGACATTTTCTAAATGCCCTGTCGCCTCTCAAAGAAAAGTACAGACGTTTCCTTACCATTTCGTAAGACTCTACTAGACACGACTTCATAGACACTCTAGGACACTTGAACTCTGTTCTTTGATACCAAGTTTGTAACGCCCCAAAATTGTGTCCCAAGATGTCACACGGTGCTTAGGATCACAAGTTACCCCAAGATAACCATTCTACTGGCATAACTCATAAGCAACTAAACAAAAAGTATAAATCTGTAAAAATCTGCAGAAAATAACTCTTTTCTAAATATGATAGATACAAAACTAAATTTATAAGATTACAACTCTGATTTTACAACCAAAACTAAAATGGAATACATCAGCTTCTACTAACTATCTATGAAGCCTCTACTAGTACTGAATATAGGTAGCCGGGTCATAACTCCCGACTTACCCAACTCAATATGACTGAATAAAGAAAATACAACACTTCTCAAACTGAATAACTAAATCAAGCCCTTGAATCAAAAGGACTCATCACCTGCTGACTGGATCTGAAGATGTACACTATACCTTGTACCTACAATCCGAGAAAATATAGCCCACATACGAATATATGGGTTAGTACCACGGAAACGTACTGAGCATATGACGGTGCAATGCATATATAAAATAATATCTTAATATCATCACAGTTTAAAAAATTATGCATGCTGATATAAATAATTCACTAAGCTCGAATTAAAATCATCATAATCATAAGAGAGTAAAATATATTGGGTGAAACATGTGAGTCATCATAATAAATCTCAATTCACTTTCATCTTTATTCCAAATCATCAAAGCAATCAAATCTCATAACAGTTCTCTTTGGAATATATGTTCATTAAATCATTTAAAAACAATGACTTAGTCAAACTCAGTCTTTCGAATAAATATGTTTTCACCTCAGATAGAAGAATAAGACTTTTTATATTAGATAGGAGAATACAAACACACACACATTGGGAGTCTCTTACAACTGACATAAACCATGTGAGCTACATGGAGTCCAACATCTAACCCACGTTGGGGAGAGCCGTCCTATCCTTGCCATCAGAGTAGGACCTAAATCATCAATCTAATCACTAGTGATCACTATATAAATAACCCTCAGGCTCACAACCTACGGGGGCACGTAGTTCTAGGGAAGTACCAATCCTGCTATACCTCCCGCTCATTGCTAAATACTACTCCCGAACTTAGGTTAGATCTTTTCAAAAGAAAATCCACAAATAAACAAGTCAACAATTCACAACGGGAGCGACCATGCTATCCTTTTTATAATAATCAATAAAAGTGGATTTCTTTTCTCATCTAGAGTTCAAATCAACCCCTTTTTACGACCAAAAAGTCAAAGCTTCATTATCATCTAAATTCATTCAAACACAAAGTGTTTATAGCATATGATTTCTAAAAAGAATGACAATCTCAATTAGAGTTCAAAACTCATGTCTCAACATCATATGAAAATTTATCAAGGTTCATGCTTTACATCATAAACATATATAACTTCCTTAAAAATCTAGAAATTTAGCCATAAGGCACAAAATATCATCATTCTCATATAATTTCACTTCTAAAATAATAAAAACATCATAATCTAATGATAATCAATATAGGATATAAATTCATGCTTCAAAATCATAGTAAAATATATAAAATCCATAACTTCGTAAAAGAAAGTATTTTTAGACACAATAACAAAGGGTGTTCTTGTTGAAAACCCCCACATACTTTAAAATTGAAGCTTTGAATGAACTCTTGACCTTGGGACTCTTTATGAAAATAAATAGTGTTTCTTGTGGCCCTCGGAATGGGGATTCCGAATCTAGAAGAATTATTGAAAACTCATGGTTGAATCTTGCGATATTTGAATTTTTAGGTTGAAACCCTAATGAATGTTATTGGTGATTTTGAGAGAAAGCAAACTTATTTTGGTATTATGGGAGTTTAATCCCGTGTTATAGACATATATAGGGGTGTTTTTGGCACTTGGATGTAAGGTATGCGGCGCACAAACCATGGCAGACCTTAAGGTTTGTGTCGCAGACCTTATGGCATATATTTAAGTGTGACTCGCACTCCTAATCGCACTCATTTGATGAAGCGGTGCATTGCCCATCGCACACCCTTACTGCCTCTCACAAAAAATGGGCATAACTCTTCGCTAGGGCATTAGATTTCTGCGAAATTGATATTGTTGGAAAGCTAATTCAATTATCTATAATTTGATATGTCTTGGGATGAAAGATTCCATGTATATTAAGAGATATTCATATTTAAAGTTGACCCTTGTAGAATCGAATGTCAAACTTTGGATGAATCAATTGGTCTTAGCTCAACCTAGTTCTATGTCACTTCTACAAATATTTTCTACCTCTAAACTACTCCATAGACTAGGATAATGATCATAAAACTTGTATTCTCGTGAGAATCACTTGGATTAGAGCTTAGATGCGTAGGAACGACGGTTAAAATACTAGCACGAAAATACGGGGTATTACACATACTAAACTAAATTCAAAATGAAAAGTTCACATTTCAAGTACCTACACTTACACACTTTCAAATCACTAATTCACCTTACAAGTTATCAAGCTAAACGAAATTTAAAATGAGAAGTTTACATTTCAAGTACCTACACTTAATTACTCTCATGTCACTAATTCACTTTACAAGTTACCAAACAAAACTAAATTCAAAATGAAAAGTTCACATTTCAAGTACCTACACTTAAACACTTTCAAGTCACTAATTCACTTTACAAGTTGTTAAACTAATCTAAATTCAAAATGAAAAGTTCACATTTCAAATACCTACACTTAACCACTTTCATGTCTCTAATTCACTTTACAAGCTACCAAACTAAACTAAATTCAAAATGAAAAGTTCACATTTCAAGTACCAACAATTAATCACTTTCAAGTCACTAATTCACTTTACAAGTTACCAAACTAAATTTAATTCAAAATGAAAAGTTCACATTTAAATACCCACACTTAATCATTTTCATGTCACTAATTTAGTTTATATGTTACCAAAGTAAACTACATTCAAAATGAAAAGTTCACATTTCAAGTAATAAGACTTAATCACTTTCAAGTTACTAATTAACTTTACAAGTTAACAAAATAAACAAAATTAAAAATAAAAAGTTCACATTTAAAGTACCTACACTTAAAAATTTCAAGTCCGTAATTTACTTTACAAGTGACCAAATTAAACAAATTTAAAAATGACAAGTTCACATTTCAAATACCTACACTTAATCATTTTCATGTCACTAATTTACACTACAAGTTAACAAACTAAACTAAATTCAAAGTTAAAAGTTCACATTTCAAGTACCTATAATTACTCACTATCATGTCACTAAATCACTTTACTAGTTACTAAATTAAACTAAATTCAAAATGAAAAGTTAACATGTCAAGTACCAACACTTAGTCTCTTTCATGTCACTAATACACTTCACAAGTTACCAAACTAAACTAAATTTAAAATATAAGGTTGACATTTCAAGTACCAACAATTAATCACTTTCAAGTCACCAATTGACTTTACAATTTGTCAAAGTAAACTAAATTAAAAATGAAAGGCTCGCATTTCAAGTACATACATTTAATCACTTTCATGTCACTAATTGACTATACAAGTTATCAAAGTAAACTAAATTCAAAATGAAGGTTTGCATTTCAAGTACCTACACTTAATCACTTTTAAGTCACTAATTCACTTTACAAGTAATCAATGTAAACAAAATTTAAAATAAAAAGTTCGCATTTCAAGTATCTACACTTAAATATTGTCGAGTCACTTATTCATTTTACAAGTTACCAAACTAAAAAATATTCCAAATGGAAGATTCACATTTCATGTACCTACAATTAATCACTTTCAAGTCACAAATTCACTTTTCAAGTTACCTAACTAAAATAAATCCAAAATGAAAATTTCACATTTCAAGTACCTAAATTTAATCAATTTTATGTCACTAATTCACTATATAAGTTATCAAACAAACCTACATTTAAAATGAAAAGTTCACATTTCACGTTCCTACACATAAACACTTTCAAGTTACATATTCACTTTACAAGTTAACAATCTAAACTAAATTCAAAATGAAAAGTTCACATTTCAAGTACCTACACTTACACACTTTGAAATAACTAATTCACTTTACAAGTTACCAAGCTAAACGAAATTTAAAATGGGAAGTTTACATTTCAAGTACCTACACTTAATCACTCTCATGTCACTAATTCAATTTACAAATTACCAAATAAAATGAAATTCAAAATGAAAAGTTCACATTTCAAGTACCTACACTTAAAATCTTTCAAGTCACTAATTCACTTTACAAGTTATCAAACTAAACTAAATTCAAAATGAAAAGTTCACATTTTAAATACCAAAACTTAATCATTTTCATGTCACTAATTTACTTTACAAGTTACCCAACTAAACTAAAGTTAAAATGGAATGTTCACATTTCGAGTACCTAAAATTAATCTCTTTCAAGTCACTAATTTTCCTTACAAGTTACCAAACTGTACTAAATTCAAAATAAAAATTTGACATTTCAAGTACCTATCTTTTATCACTTTCATGTCACTAATTCACTTTATATATTACCAAAGTAAACTACATTTAAAATGAAAAGTACACATTTCAGGTAACTACACTTAATCACTTTCGAGTTACTAATTCACTTTACAAGTTAACAAACAAAACAAAATTAAAAATGAAAAGTTCACATTTAATGTACCGACACTTAAAAATTTCAACTCCCTGATTCAGTTTACAAGTTACCATATTAAACTAAATTAAAAATGAAAAGTTCACATTTCAAATACCTACACTTAATCACTTTCATGTCACTAATTTACTCTACAAGTTACCAAACTATACTAAATTCGAAATGAAAAGCTCACATTTCAAGTACGTACAATTCATCAGTTTCGTGCTGCTAATTCTCTTTACTAGTTACTAAATTAAACTAAATTCAAAATGAAAAGTTAACATTTCAAGTCCCTACACTTAATCACTTTCATGTCACTAATTCACTTCACAAGTTACCGAACTAAACAAAATTTAAAATAAAAAGTTCACATTTCAAGTACGTACAATTAATCACTTTCAAGTCACTAATTCAATTTACAAGTTACCAAGCTAAACTAAATTCGAAATGAAAGGTTCTCATTTGAAGTTCCTACACGTAATCACTTTCAAGTCACTAATTCAGTTTATAAGTAATGAAAGTAAATTAAATTAAAAATGAAAGGTTCGCATTTCAAGTACCAACACTTAATCACTTTCAAGTCACACTTTCACACTTTCAAGTCACTAACTCACTATACAAGTTATCAAAGTAAACAAAATTCAAAATTAAAGGTTTGAATTTCAAGTACCTACACTTAATCCCTTTTAAGTCACTAATTCACTTTACAAGTTATCAAAGTAAAATAAATTTAAAATTAAAAGTTCGCATTTCAATTACCTATACTAAAACACTTTCAAGTCACTTATTCACTTTACAAGTTACCAAACTAAACTAACTTCCAAATTAAAAGTTCACATTTCAAGTACCTACAATTAAACACTTTCAAGTCACTAATTGACTTTACAAGTTATCAAAGTTAACCAAATTCAAAATGAAAGGTTTGCATTTCTAGTACCTACACTTAATGACTTTTAAGTCACTAATTCACTTTACATGTTATCAAAGTAAACTAAATTCAAAATGAAAAGTTCGCATTTCAAGTATCTACACTTAAACATTTTCTGTTCACTTATTCATTTTACAAATTACTAAACTAAAAAATATTTCAAATGGAAAGTTCACATTTCATGTACCTACAATTAATCACTTTCAAGTGACTAATTCACTTTACAAGTTACCAAACTAAACATAATCCAAAATGAAAATTTCACATTTCAAGTACCTACATTTAATCACTTTTATGTCACTAATTCACTTTATAAGTTATTAAACTAAACTACATTCAAAATGAAAAGTTCACATTTCAAGTACCTACACTTAATCACTTCCAAGTTACAAATTCACTTTACAAGTTAACAAACTAAACTAAATTCAAAATGAAAAGTTCACATTTCAAGTACCTAAACTTACACACTTTCAAATCACTATTTCACTTTACAAGTTACCAAGCTAAACAAAATTTAAAATGAGACGTTTACATTTCAAGTTCCTAAACTTAATCACACTCATGTCACTAATTCACTTTACAAGTTACCAAACTAAACTAAATTCAAAATGAAAAGTTCACATTTAAATACCTTCACTTAATCATTTTCATGTCACTAATTTACCTTACAAGTTACCAAACTAAACTAAATCTAAAATAAAAAGTTCACATTTCATGTACCTACAATTAATCACTTTCAAGTCACTAATTCACTTTACAAGTTACTGTAATGCCCCGAAAATGGGCCTCGAGGCATTACACGGTTCTTAAGGCTATAAGTAGCCCCAAGCTAACCCTTTTAGTCGGTTTTCTACATTCAACACTTATAATAAAAGTTATCACAATCAAAACATTTAAACATCCTCCATAATATCATACTGCAATACAGACAAAATACAGAAATTAACAAAATAAAAAATCTCTGACAAATCTGATCAATCTATCCATCTAGTCTGACAAGCCTGTACTAAACTGTATATCCATAAAGCATTGGGAAAAACCCCGACTGACCCGAACTCAGGAAATAAACTGAACGACTCAAGTAAATAAGGAAATCGGAATAACTAGTCCTCGGACCATGAGGACTCACCACTGCAGAGGATATAGATAAACGTGCTCGGATAATCACATTCAAACCTGGGAATGAGCACCTGAACCTACATTATAGGGAAAATATAGCCCACATGCGAACATGTGGGTCAGTACCATGGAATATATACTGAGTACACGGGGGTGCATGAAATAAACATATTTATATGCATATATATATATATATATATATATATTCCACGGTCATGGCATAAGTTTTCTTTTCAAATCCTGCAGGACATTTGTAAATGGCTCATAAACCTTGAAAGAAATCAAAAATCTGAAATCATACACAATGAATGGTAAAACATGTCAATCTGGATATCATGAGCCATTACACTTAATCCAAATACCAAGATTATTTTCTTATTCTCTCATCAAGCAATCTTAGTGAAATTTGGAATATTGAATACATCATAAATCTGTATTTCAAATCTCTTTTAAATCAGTAAAATCAATCTAAGAATGAGGGACGACTCTTTGGGAGGTTCTTCTAACCGACATGTACACCATGTGAGCACCCATGATGTCCCACGACTTTTCCCCGTAAGGTTAATGTTGTTCTACCCTTGCTATCGGTGTAGAACAATCTCATCTCAGTGATCACTATCTCAATTTTCTACATATAGTAGAAGTCAATATCTCAACCTACAGTGGCATGTAGTTCTAGGGTATAAAACCGTAGTAACATACCCAACTCGGTGCTAAATACTACTCCCAATACTATTCTCTAAAATCTCAAAAAAAATCCACTTTAAGGGTAATCTCATATTTCTTAACTTAAATAAATGATAAAATCCGTAACTCATTTCATAAAGTGGATTTTTACTCTGTTGCGACCAAAAGGTCAAATCTTTCTGTACTTCATCAAAATAGTCTAAACATCGGTGCATGTAGCATATAAATTCTCAAAACAACAATCTCAATGTGGGTTAATGACCCTTATAGCAATACTTAATCAAAACAATTAAACATTTATGCTTTATATCACAAGCATGCATAATTTATACAGAAATCTAAAAAATATCAGCCTTTAATCATAACAATAATCTCAAACTCATGGAGTTTATTTTCTAAACATTCAAAATAATCATAGTATCTTGAATAACAACATAGAATAAGATTTATCACATCAAATTCATGATAATACATGTAAAAATCATGTATCTTTGTAAAATAATGCAAACTTTGGGCACAAGAACAAAAGGGTGCTCTTGTTCATAACCCCACATACCTTTATGGTAACGGATTCATTGAAAGATTGGACCCTCAATGTTGATTGTGTAACCCTAGTTATTTTCCTACTTTCGTGCTCTTGGATGATGAACTTAGACTAATAATAGGGTTATGATGTATTTAGAATCTATTAAATTCGTAAGGTTAAGTTTAGGGGTGTGTAAGGAGTGACAAAAGACTTAATTGCCCTCAAAATAACCCAAAAATGGAGTTTTTAGTCACTTGAAACCATAAGATATGCGCCGCATATGATATCACATATATTTACATAGGCGTCGCATATGATATCACCTATATTTTCATAGACACCGCATATGATATCGCCTATATTTATTAGGCGCCGCATATGCTATCACCTATATTTACAGAGGCGCCGCATATGCTATCGAATATGCTTTCCAGTGGCCATGTACGATTCGTTAGGCGACGCACTCTATTTTGCAAAGCCACAATTCCTAGCTCGGGTGTCAAATTTTGGTGAAATTGGTATCGTTGGGAAGCTAATTTGATTCTCTATAATATTGTGGGTAGAAAGATAAAGAAATACAACATATTTATAAAGTTATGCTCAGTAAAAGATAACCCTTGCTAATTCACTTCACAAGTTACCATACTAAACTAAATATCAAATAAAAAGTTCATATTTCAAGTACCTACAATTAATCACTTTCAAGTCACTAATTCACTTTACAAGTTACCAAACTAAACTAAATTCAAAATGAAAAGCTCACATTTAAAGTACATACACTGAATCACTTTCAAGTAACATATTCACTTTACAAGTTACCAAATTAATGTAAATTCAAAATGAAAGGTTCACATTTTAAGTACCTACAAGTAATCACTTTCAAGTCACTAATTCACTTTACAATTAATCAAAGTAAACTAAATTAATAATGAAAGGTTCGCATTTCAAGTACTTATACTTAATCACTTTCAAGTCACTAAATCACTTTACAAGTTATAAAAGTAAACTAAATTCAAAGTGAAAGTTTTGAATTTCAAGCACCTACACTTAATCACTTTTAAGTCACTAATTCACTTCACAAGTTATCAAAGTAAACTAAATTCAAATGAAAAGTTCGCATTTCAAGTACCTACACTTAAACACTTTCAAGTCACTTATTCCCTTTACAAGTTGCCAAACTAAACAAAATTCGAAATGAAAAGTTCACATTTCAAGTACCAACAATTAAACACTTTCAAGTCACTAATTGACTTTTCATGCTATCAAAGTAAACTAAATTCAAAATGAAAGGTTTGCATTTCAAGTACCTACACTTAATCACTTTTAAGTCACTAATTAACTTTACAAGTTATCAGAGTAAACTAAATTCAAAATAAAAAGTTTGCATTTCAAGTACCTACAATTAAACATTTTCTAGTCACTTATTCATTTTACAAGTTACCAAATTAAAAAATATTCCAAATGAAAAGTTAATATTTCATGTACCTACAGTTAATCACTTTCAAGTCACTAATTCCCTTTAAAAGTTACCAAACTAAACAAAATCTAAAATGAAAATTTCACATTTCAAGTACCTAAATTTAATCACTTTTATGTCACTAATTCACTTAATAAGTTATCAAACTAAACTACATTCAAAATGAAAAGCTTGCCTTTCAAGTACCTACACTTAAACACTTTCAAGTCACTTTTTCACTATAAAAGTTACCAAACTAAACTAAATTCTAAATGAAAAGTTCACATTTCAAGTACCAACAATTCATCACTATCATGTCACTAATTCAGTTTACTAGTTACCAAATTAAACTACATTCAAAATGAAAAGTTAACATTTCATGTTCCTACACTTAATCAGTTTCATGTCCCTAATTCAGTTCACAAGTTACCATACTAAACTAAATATCAAATAAAAAGTTCATATTTCAAGTACCTACAATTAATCACTTTCAAGTCACTAATTCACTTTACAAGTTACCAAACTAAACTAAATTCAAAATGAAAAGTTCACATTTAAAGTACATACACTGAATCACTTTCTAGTAACATATTCACTTTACAAGTTACCAAATAAATGTAAATTCAAAATGAAAGGTTCACATTTTAAGTACCTACATGTAATCACTTTCAAGTCACTAATTCACTTTACAATTAATCAAAGTAAACTAAATTAATAATGAAAGGTTCGCATTTCAAGTACTTAATCACTTTCAAGTCACTAAATCACTTTACTAGTTATAAAAGTAAACTAAATTCAAAATGAAACTTTTGAATTTCAAGTACCTACACTTAATCACTTTTAAGTCACTAATTCACATTACAAGTTATAAAGGTAAACTAAATTCAAAATGAAAAGCTTGCATTTCAAGTACCTACACTTAAACACTATCAAATCACTTATTCACTGTAAAGGTTACCAAACTAAACTAAATTGAAAATGAAGGGTCACATTTTAAGTACCTACACCTAATCACTTTCAAGTCACTAATTAACTTTACAAGTTATCAAAGTAAACTAAATTCAAAATAAAAAGTTGTCATTTCAAGTATCTACACTTAAACAGTTTCGAGTCACTTATTCATTTTACAAGTTACCAAACTAAACAATATTCCAAATGAAAAGTTCACATTTCATGTACCTACAACTAATCACATTCAAGTCACTAATTCACTTTACAAGTTACCAAACTAAACTAAATCCAAAATAAAAATTTAACATTTCAAGTACCTAAATTTAATCAATTTTTTGTCACTAATTCACTATATAAGTTATCAAACAAAACTACATTCAAAATGAAAAGTTCGCATTTCATGTACCTACGCTTAATCACTTTCAAGTTATAGATTCACTATAAAACTAAACAAACTAAACTAAATTCAAAATTAAAAGTTCACATTTCAAGTACCTACACTTACACACTTTCAAATCACTAATTCACTTTACAAATTACCAAGCTAAACCAAAATTAAAATGAGAAGTTTACATTTCAAGTACCTACACTTAATCACTCTCATGTCACTAATTCACTTTAAATGTTACCAAACAAAACCAAATTCAAAATGAAAAGTTCATATTTCAAGTACCTACACTTAAGTACTTTCAAGTCACTAATTCACTTTACAAGTTACCAAACTAAACTAAATTCAAAATGAAAAGTTCACATTTCAAATACGTACATTTAATCATTCTCATGTCACTAATTTACTTTACAAGTTACCAAACTAAATTAAATTTAAAATGAAAAGTTCACCTTTCTAGTACCCATAATTAATCACTTTCAAGTCACTAATTCACTTTACAAGTTACCAAACTAAACTAAATTTAAAATAAAAATTTCACATTTCAAGTACCTACATTTTATCACTTTCATGTCACTAATTCACTTTATATATTACCAAAGTAAACTATATTAAAAATGAAAAGTTCACATTTCAAGTAAATACACTCAATCACTTTCAAGTTACAAATTCACTTTACAAGTTAACAAACTAAACAAAATTAAAAATGAAAAGTTCACATTTAAGGTACCTACACTTAAAAATTTCAAGTCCCTAATTCACTTTACAAGTTACCAAATTAAACTAAATTCAAAATGAAAAGTTCACATTTCAAATACCTACACTTAATCACTTTCATGTCACTAATTTACTCTACAAGTTACAAAACTAAACTAAATTCAAAATGAAAAGTTCACATTTCAAGTACCTACAATTCATCAGTTTCGTGTCACTAATTCAGTTTACTAGTTACTAAATTAAACTAAATTCAAAATGAAAAGTTAACATTTCAAGTACCTACACTTAATCACTTTCATGTAACTAATTCACTTCACAAGTTACCAAACTAAACTAAATTTAAAATAAAAAGATCACATTTCAAGTACCTACCATTAAACACTTTCAAGTCGCTAATTCAGTTTACAAGTTACCAAACTAAACTAAATTCATAATGAAAAGTTCACATTTCAAGTTCATACACTGAATCACTTTCAAGTAACTTATTCACTTTACAAGTTACCAAATTAAACCAAATTAAAAATGAAGGGTCACATTTTAAGTACCTACACGTAATCACTTTCAAGTCACTAATTAACTTTACAAGTAATGAAACTAAACTAGATTAAAAGGAAAAGGTTCACATTTCAAGTACCTACACTTTATCACTTTCAAGTCACTAATTTACTTTATAAGTTATCAAAGTAAACTAAATTCAAAATGAAAGGTTTGAATTTCAAGTACCTACACTTAAACACTTTCAAGTCACTTATTCACTTTACAAGTTACCAAACTAAACTAAATTTCAAATGAAAAGTTCACATTTCAAGTACCTACAATTAAACACTTTCAAGTCACTAATTGACTTTTCATGTTATCAAAGTAAACTAAATTCAAAATGAAAGGTTTGCATTTCAAGTACCTACACTTAATCACTTTTAAGTCACTAATTCACTTTATAAGTTATCAAAGTAAACTAAATTCAAAAAATAAAGTTTGCATTTCAAGTACCTACAATTAAATATTTTCGAGTCACTTATTCATTTTACGAGTTACCAAACTAAAAAGTATTCCAAATTAAAAGTTTTTATTTCATGTACCTACAGTTAATCACTTTCAAGTCACTAATTCCCTTTAAAAGTTACCAAACTAAAATAAATCCAAAATGAAAATTTCACATTTCAAGTACCTACATTTAATTACTTTTATGTCACTAATTCACGTTATAAGTTATCAAACTAAACTACATTCAAAATAAAAAGTTCACATTTCAAGTACCTACACTTAATAACTTCAAGTTACTAATTGACTTTATGTAATACCCCGGAAAATCTTTCGTTGAAATTTTATGCGTATACGTGTTGGGTTTTATGTTCTAGAATAAATTATAAATTTTTCATGTGTAATGTCTTATATTATGACTCACCATTACGTAGAGTGTCGAATAAGCTTTCCAACAATATGTGTATCATTGAAAACGGACACTCGAGCGACGAGTTTTGAACATTCCGATCTAACCATGAATAGTAGTGAACAATAAAACCTGCAGGAATCTGTACTGAGGCCTGGTGTATTTTTACTCCAACCTTAAACAATCTTAACCCTTGTACATAATGATCTGGGTAATCTAATATATATCACCGGAAAGCTCTGCGAGTTCTCTTTCCAATGAAATTGCTTTTATCCAATTTGTCTATCAAAGCAAAAAGTTATGGTCGATCTACTTCAGCCTATCAAAAGTGAAATTTTAGGTCAACTTCAAATGATCATAACTCTTCTTACACAATCATCTGGGTGAGATACTATATATCAATGGAAAGATATGAGAATCCTATCTCTAATAAAATTTGTTTCATCCAATTTGGATAGCGGAGTAAAACATTATGGTTGATCTACTTCAGACTATCAAAACAGTCCACCAAAGGATAGATTTGAGAATTATTTTATTTTTAGGGGCATTTTGGTCATTAATCCTTACCTAAAATCCATCCAAACCCTATATTAAAGCGTATTAGAAGCATTATATGTTATATTTCATCAAATTTCCTAAATAAGAAAACCCTAAGCTCCTACATCCAACTTCAAGAACCTCCAAAGTTGACCATTAATACTGCAAATTTATTCAAGATTCCAAGTTCCTAGTTCAAGAACTTCAAGAACCTCCAAAGTTCACCATTAATTCCGTAAATTAATTCAAGATTCCAAGTTCCTAGTTCAAGAACTCCAAGAACCATCATTCAAAGGCACGATTAACATC